>NC_051155.1:12135752-12204605 GCF_013339745.2 Dermacentor silvarum | reverse complement strand
GTGCCGTTTGCATTTTTTTACAAGCGAAAGGAACAGACTATTTTGTGTTGGTGCTCGTTCATCCTGTCCAGCCACGGGAGAGATGAAAGCAGTGACAAATTATTTTTCCTGGTGTTTTGTCTCATTCCCTCTATCCACCAACTTTTCTGCCAGTCTATCAAACGGAATCTTAATTGCCACCTTATGTGCACTAGTGCTTGCGGCACTTTTGCATTCTTGACGCCTGCTAGTAAGTACTCCCTAATAATCGTATACCATGCCCTCCATTCCGCCATTTTACTAAGTAGACACTGTCTCGCAAGGGGTAGCGTGGTTAGCACAAGTCAAAATGCTATCCACAAAGACCTGCGCAAAATTGTTTTCTGTTAGGCAGAAAAAAATAATACAAGAAATTATGCTCTAGTTGGATTAAGAAAACAGAGTATAAAGACAAACAAGAGAAACATGCAAAAAGATAATATAGTTATTCAGTTTGATCGGTAAATGTAGTGTTGAATGACCTATTGACGATGGAAGCTCCGAGCTGGTTTCAATCTGCGCTGGTATTTTTATAAAAAGACTCGGGTGGTGTTTTCGGACGACTAAGTGAAACGCCAACCTTGAACTGATGGTCACTGCGACATTAAATGTGAATGGATGAAAAAAAATACACTCGCGCAGGTTTGAACTAATCATGTTTAAATTTGTATGCGTAAATGCAAGAACTTTCGCTTAGAAACCGCACATATTGCCGCACATATTGCTTAGAAACCGCACATGCGCAGTTCACAGCTGCTGCTGCAATTAGTGCCAAGATGACTTTATTTAGACGTACCTTTTCTGCGGGCGAAATTCCCATTGGCAGCTTCGCGATGCCCCAGAATAAACAGGCAATTAACAGGAGAGTCAGCGCTGCGCACCACCAGTGCGCAGTAGGGCGCACCATAACTTCTTGTTGAAGCAACGTTAATCTGTGGGTCAGCTAGGCTTAGTCATGGCGCACTGTATAATTTAAGCGCGATTTTAATCACCGACACAGGAATCAAGAAACGGAGGTATAGGTACGAGCACAAGCGAAATTGCAACACTTGACGGGCAGCCTTGGGTGAACCATTGCTAACAATCAATGACTTGAAGTAATAAACAACTCGCATGCTATCTTATTTGATCAAGAGTAAGCACTGCTATGTTTATTTAGTGGACACAGTGAAATAAAAATGTGGGCAAGGTGTTTTTCATGGCAAACATCCACGCGAACGCGCAACTGCCCTTCCAAGCGCGGCACATCGGTGCCCTTCTACTCACGGCGGCGCCTCTGGTGGCAGCTTTTGTCCCTGTATGAAACTTCGACGGGAGTTTCATGACCAGAAGAAAGTATTGAAGGACCCTGACGACGTTATCTTAAACCACGGCGCACCTCATCAACTTCTCACCGATCACGGGCGATACTTTTTTGCCAAAGTCAGCGACGACTTACTTCGATCCTGTGCTACTAAACACAAGCTTACTACAGCCTACCATCCTCAAACTAACGGTCTTATCCCTATTGAAAATCCCCGCATTGCCCATCATTAGTTTTATGCTGGGCAAGCCGGTAAGTGTGCTGGGCATGCTGGATATTGTGCTGGGCACGATGGAATTGATCGTGGGTATGCTGGGTGGATGGTGGGTGATATAGATGGTGCTGGGTAGATGCTGGGTAGATGGTGGAATACCTACTGGGTGACTTGTCACAATGATGGGTGTACTGGGTGGATGATGGAATGCGTACTGGGCGACCTGTGCAAATGATGGGTGAATGATGAGTGTACTGGTTGTATGGTGGGTGAATGGTGTGCGTGATGGGTGAATGGTGGGTGTACTGGGTGGATGGTGGGAGGACAATGGGTGACTGACTATACAGGGTGTTTCAGCGAAGACATTGAAAAATGTTTAAAGGTGGCCTGTGGTAGATAGCACAATTCTAGTTAATGAGCTGGTCCACTCGAAGAGGCGGACATTACTTGCAAAAAAATTAATGAATAATCAACAATACAATTAAGAAAAAATCACTAATTAAGTTTCTAACTAATTGCCGATTGTCCCATATTCCGATTTACAAATTCTAGCCGTTGAGTTCGCAAGGCAGATCATCGAATTATCAGGATGACACCAGTTTGGAGATTATAATTATTAAGATATAAATGTATTGGTTGCCTGTGGCAGATAGCACAATTCGAGTTCATGATCTGGTCTACTCGAAGAGGCAGACATTACCTGCACAAAAAATTCAAATCTTCTGTTCATGTATCAGTGTTACACTTTAAGCAGTTTAATCAACATTGGAAGTGCTTTATTTTCTACTTTCACTTAGATTGAACTTGTTCAGTCACACCTTCTTTGGAACTCGAAGGGTGGTTGCATCCTTTTTCTTTTCTACATAAACTTTAGGTTGTTTCTCAAGGGAAACCGCCTGTGAAATGGTCTTGAAACTGAATCTGATTAGCGTATCAATTGAGAAAAGTGTGTATCAGGAAAGTCAAGCTTCTTTCATGACTGCCTTCTCTGCAAAACAGCTGGGAAGGTGCTTGCATTTTTGCAGGATTAAGTATATTTATATATTCACAAATGCTACACAGGGTGTTCATTTTTATGTTTTACGAAATTTTTAGAAGTTGCCTGTGGCAGGTAGCATAATTCGAGAAAATCACCTAATCGTTGCGACTCGATGACTCTGGGATATTCTCATTAAATGAATAAACTAATGCATCTGGGTACTTTCTCGCAAAAAACACGGCAGTGAGAAACTTAATGACTTCTGAAATGGTGGAAGATATGTAAATGCCTTGTTCCCGTTAACGAAAATGTGAACTGACTATGCTGAAGCGTCAAAGCTAAAAGCTTCAATAATGAACTCGTGACGCCGCTAACTGCTGTTTGCGTCCCCTGCATTCTTGGCATGGAAATGGGCGCAATTCACCCTTGTCGCACGATATGCGCGTGACGTCGACAAGCGACGCCAAAGAGATCGCTAATGCTCAAGCCGGTTGCTTTGCTGGTGACACCACAGGTGAAACCACATATACGTGCGAGCGACGGCTGCAAGCGACGCGACGTGGACGCAGCGCGATACGCAACTTGGTTGATAATTTGCATGCGTCAGTTAATAACGTCACTGTTACGGCGGACTGGTACTTTGCAGTGTAATTTGCCTGTAAGTGCAATCGCTACTGCTGACAGCCTTGCCACGAACTTTGCCCCCATTGCTAAAGAGCTGTGTTTTCTGGGATCGAGCGGATCGCCGCCAGAACACCGCGCATGTATACAACCCACGGAAACAGCAATCGTGTTTCTTCGTATATCGTGTCGAGTTGCGGCGGCGATGGGCATGCAAAACTACGGCTACTCGATCGAGAAGCACAAGGTTGGGCAAATGACAGAGCTGTGGTAATAAAGAAGACGCGCTCCACCGCAACATACACGGTCCTGAATATTTCGCAGCGCTTGTTCGAAAAAAAGGTTTTGCGTTCACCGCTGAAGGCAAATTTAATGAAGGCAAATTTACATTTTTTTCTTACAAACCAGGCAATTAACTGCAGTAAGTGTTATACTAAATGAAGCAGACCAAAATACAATCATTCTGCAAAGTTTGAGCAAGAAGAGTGCAGCGGTGAGCGCAAAATCTTTTTTCGAACAGGCGCTGCGAAATATTCAAGAATCTACAAGAAAGGCTGGCGGCTCGCTCGTTTTGTATTGAAAGAGGATTTCCAATCTGACTGTAAGTGTTTAACCTTACAGGCGAAAGGTTCGACCCAGACTTACTCAAAATGCATGAGAACTGGTGTTAGAAAACGCCAAAATAAACAAAAATTTAGTAAGGAAAGCCTGCAGTTCGGACTGAATCTGCATACCAAAATAGCCCCTCCAGCCCTCCAATATTAATTGCATAGTGTACAATCAATATTGCATGGTACACCGATAGACTAAGATATCACGTTGCCTTTACATATGGAGCGTTGGAGCATTATTCTCAGCTATTCCTGACACCATTCACAAAAGTGAACTAGCCTGGTGATATTCTCAAATCCAAACTGAAACATGTACAGGCGTCGCCACTATAGCTGTTTACAGACATGGCGTCGTGTTGTGCTGCGTGCGTATCTCTGTGGTGATGCATTCGTCGTTTAGTGGCTTTTTCTTGCACTACTTCGTGATGTCGCTTTTATATTGCGCTCATTAACGAAGGAGTAACTTCTGGGCCCGATATGATGCGTCGTACGCGAGGAACTTATTCGACAGCAACCTACAGCAACACAACCTCAGTGATCCCTTTGTTTGATTTGCGGACAGACGTGATTCGTAGTCTTGGAGGATACCGTCTTCAAATAGTTCCGCAAAATTGTGAAAAGCAGTGCAGAAGTTCCTTCTCGACAACGCGCTCTGTGGTCAGGAGAAATGCTTAGAAGTCCGGGCGCATCGGGAAATCGGCACATTGCCCGAGACCAACGGACGCCCGGCCATCGGCAGCGCGGCACTTCGCCACAAGACGGACGGACACGTGTTTTTCGTGCGAAAGGTAGGTAGCCGTGCATGTTATCCTTCTTACGTTGCGCGTTATCATTGATCTATGCATTGTTTCCCTGGAAATCGAACAGCGTGGTACCGAATGCGGTTGCAGTGGCGTTGAATCTTTTGTGCACTACGTTTGTAGAGATAAGTCGCTACTAATACATAGCGCTGGTAGTGAGATAATACCTGCGCACTACCACTCGTAAAATTTTCACAGTATTAGACGCAAAAATGTTCCGCCGGCATGATGATCACCGAGCAATTTAAACTTGCGGTTTGCATTAAACGCTCTATTGACTCGTATCGAAGCCGAAACCTCGGTATGAATACGTCTGAGCTAAAGCGCTAAAAATATCTGCAACCACCGCAGTGTTCTGCGAAACGGGTGTCAAAAACTAAGACAAATTACATTGCATTTAGAAGTGTTCATTTTGCGGCGCATTTTGTTTGTACGGAGCCGCGATAAGTGTGCGCGCTTGCACTTTTAATTATCAGCCTTTAAGGAATAATTTAAAAGGTAATTTGTGTAGCGTGACACGGAAGTTGATTGCTGATCCCTATTGAGATAACTTTATATTACAGTATCCTCGGTGTATTTACGCAGTTACAGGAAATGCTTGTCTGCAATTACGTTTTTGCCGATTTAATTTTGCACTGAAAAGGCTGTTAAACCGAGGTAGTTCGTACAGGTTTGCAAGAAAACTGTGTCTGAAGTACACAGCTGTGTCCTCGTTCTATTTGCGTAGTGGTTTTCCACTCATTTTACAAGTGGCGGGACAAATGCAATGGCAAGTTGATGATGATGTATGGTGTTTAATGGCGCAAGGGCCAAGTATGGCCAAAGAGCGCCATGCCAGTGTTTGTGAGTTTGTAGTGGAGCAATGAATTTTGAGAAGTAGATGAGGCGTGGCTGTAAAGGGGCCTAAAAATAATCGCTGTATAGTGCGTAAAATATCGTGTACTAAAATCATGGCAATGACTAATCAGGTGTACTATGAAATGGAGAATGCATTGAGAAAGAAGAATACTATATTTAATATATTTAAAATGCAGTAATTAGCAAGAAGCACTACTGCCTAAACAGAGCCCTTGACCACAAGGGCCTGGAGGCATGTGCTATAAAAAAACTACTATCACAGCGGCATCCTCTGGAGAGAGGATGCGCTACGAACTAGTTGGGCTAATAACATGCAGGACCACATCGTTCAAAAATTGACGACGGCTTTGGCATTAAAAAGCGGTTCTTCACCAAGAACATAATGGGGTGAAGCGGGACATGATATTGGTACGCTTGTGGAAAATATTTCCTTCTTTCTGTTTCGGCTTCCGGCACTCCACGAGGACATGGAGGACGGTCAGCCTTTCACCACATCTACCACAGGTTGGTGGTTCGTCACCAGTAAGCAAAAAATTGTGGGTGCCATATGTATGTCCTATTCTGAGACGACAGAATAGGACATCAGTTCGTCGTGTTTCGTTATGGGAGGCTAGAAGCCTAACTGTGGTTTAATGAAGTGAAGCTTATTATTTATTTCAGCATCCCACAAGCGTTGCCAGTGGCTTCGCAGTTTCTTTCGCAGGAAAGGCTTCAAATCTGTTGCAGGAACAGCAGTTGTAGGGTTAATAGCCTGAGATGTAATAGATGTGGCCATTTGATCTGCTCGAACATTACCCTCAATGCCTCTATGACCCGGCACCCAGCATATAATTATATGCCGGTTTGATATATACGCTCTGCATAGGATGGAATAGAGCTCAGTTAGTAAAGGATTTTTGTGTTTGCAGAGTGACATCAGGGCTTTCACGACGCTTAGGGAGTCTGTAAATATAATTGCTTTTTGAAGTTTTGATTTCCTTATATGGTTCACGGCCGACAATAGTGCATGGGCCTCAGCCGTAAAGATACTCGTTTCCGGGTGCAGTACACCGGATTCCGAGAAGGATGGGCCGACGGCTGCATATGACACGCCGGTATGTGACCTAGAAGCGTCTGTGTAAAACTCTGCGCATGAGTACTTGGATTGAAGCTCTAGGAAGTGCATTTTAATGTGTGCCTCTGGTGCGTTTTTCGTAACCTCTACAAATGATGTATCGCAATCTATGAGTTGCCACTGCCACGGTGGTAACAGTTTTGCTGGAGCCATAAGACAATGTTCAAGAACAGGAACACCCATTTCCTCACTGAGGTTCCTCACGCGCAAAGAGAAGGGCTTTCTCGCTGCCGGTCGATTATGGAAGAGTGTGGTAGCGGTCACGTCATTTATAGTTGAATAAGAAGGATGTTCAGTGTTCGCGCGTCTGCTCAGAAAATACTTGAAACTGCTATATGAACGCTGCAGATGGATTGACCACTGATTCGACTCTAACATAGAGGCTCTGGATAGGACTTCTTCGGAAAGCACCGGTCGCAAGGCGGATTCCCAGATGGTGAACGGGGTCTAGTATTTTTAATGCACTTGGCGTTGCGGAATCATACACTATAGCTCCGTAATCGAGACGTGAGCGGACAAGACTTTTGTAGAGGTTAAGCAGACACTTTCGATCACTACCCCAAGTCGTACGTGACAGAAGCTTTAAAAGGTTCATTGTCTTCAGGCATTTTGCCCTCAGATACTTAATATGAGGAATAAATGTAAGCTTGGAATCTAAAATAATGCCTAGAAACTTATGCTCGCTGCTCACAGAGAGCGCATCTCCTTTGATTTCTATACTGGGGACAGGCGTTATGCCTCTCTTGTTTGTAAAGAGTACGCAAGTGCTCTTCTGGGCGTTTACTTTAAAACCATTTCATCTGCCCATTTGGACAATTGTTTATTACAAGCTGCACTTGTCGTTCGCAGATGGCAATATTGCATGACTTGAAGGCTATCTGCACATCGTCGACATAAACAGAATAAAACATAGTGCGTGGGATGACTGTGTGCAGGGAACTCATTTTTACAATAAATAGTGTGCAACTAAGCACGCCCCCTTGTGGCACACCGGTCTCTTGGGTGAATGACTTCGAAAAAGCGTTACCCACTCTTACGCGGAATGTGCGATTAGATAGGTAACTTTCGATTGTATTTAACATGTTGCCACGGACACCCATCGCAGGAAAGATCTCTGAGAATGCCGTAGCGCCATGTCGTGTCATAAGCTTTCTCTAGGTCGAGGAACACTGAAAGACAGAACTGCTTATGTATAAAAGCGTCTCTAATATAAGACTCAATGCGAACAAGGTGGTCTGTTGTGGACATACCTTCCCTGAAACCACATTGGAAGGGGTCTAGTAATTTGTTATTTTCAAGGAAACAGATTAAGCGCCTGTTGATCATTTTTTCAAATAGTTTGCACAGACAGCTTGTTAGCGCTATTGGCCTGTAGCTGCTGGCTAGGGACGGGTCTTTGCCTTGTTTAAGCACGGGGATGACTATGGCCTCCTTCCACGAGGGCGGGATATACCCAGCCGCCCACATGGCATTGAAAAGAGACAGGAGTGTTTTCAGCGCTTCAGGATGCAGATGCTTAATCATTTCATACATGACACGATCGCCGCCTGGCGCCGAGTTGTTGCAGCAAGTAAGAGAAGCTTTAAGTTCAACTAGGCTGAATGGGCAGTTGTAATCTTCATTTTGTGAACATTTTCGATCAAGGGGCTTTCGCTCTGCGTGTTCTTTGAACCTGAGAAATGCTTGTGTGTAGTGGGACGCACTGGATACATGTTCGAAGTGTTCGCCCAGACAACCTGCCTGGTCTTCCAGGCTCTCACCTTGTGTACTGACTAACGGTAAAGGGTGTACCTCCCGGCCTTTTAATTTATTTACTCGATTCCACACTTTTGTCTCATCCGTGTAAGAATTTATACTGGAGATGTACTTCTCCCAACTCTCCCTTTTAGCACGTCGACGTGTTCTTCTACCCTGGGACTTTATTTGTTTGAAACTAATCAAATTTTCAGCAGTTGGGGAGTCGCGAAGTCGTCCCCAAGCTTTGTTTTGATTTTTCCGTGCTTGTTTACATTCTTCATTCCACCACGGGATGCGACGTTTATTCGTAAGTCCGTTAGTTTGAAGGATGCATTTCGTGGCAGCGTCAATTATTAAGCCTGTTATATACGCCACAGCGTCTTCTATATTAAAGGAGGCAATATCGTCCGTGCTTAATATGTAAGTTCTCGGAAATGTTCCCAGTTAGCTGTCTCCACCTTCCATCGGGGAATGTGTGCCGAGCATCCATCTTGTTTTGTTAAGTTTAACATGATTGGGAAGTGGTCGCTCCCAAAAGGGTTTTTGATAACGGACCACTCCAGGTACGGGATTAGCGTACACGACACGATACTTAAATCTATGGAGGAGTATGTATTATGCGCCACGCTGTAGTACGTTGGCTCTTTCTTATTTAGTATACATGCTCGTGAGGAAAACAGAAAGTTTTCAATCAGGCGACCTCTCGCATCGCAACGAGAGTCTCCCCACAAGGTGTTATGTGCATTTAAATCTCCGACAACTATGTATGGAGCAGGAAGTTCATCTATGTAATTTTGAAATTCCGTTTTATTAAGTGAATAGCTGGGAGGGATGTATATTGAACTAATAGTGATTAGCTTGTCAAACAACACCCCTCGGACAGCAACTGCCTCTAGGGGCGTATGAAGTTTTAATTCCCGGCAGGCAACACCTCTGTCTACTATGATAGCCACACCACCGGATGACACAACAGTGTCATCGCGGTCTTTGCGAAAAATGGCATATTGTCTGAGAAAGTTTGTTTGTGTACATTTCAGGTGCGTTTCTTGAACACACAGCACCTTAGGGTTAAAACTGTGTAGGATGTCTTTAACGTCATCGAGGTTGTGAAGGAGTCCTCTGACGTTCCACTGTATTATTTGTGTATTCATCGTGGGAATGTTTTTGTGCTGTGTGTTTAAGAGAGAGCAGTTACTTCACAGAGCCCTTGTCGGGCCCTGTGATGCGGGCTTTTCTTGTTTGGAGCGATCGCGAGATTCACGGCGCTCCTTAGGCGCTGATGGCGCCGTCTGGCTTGTTGTTGTGTCCATGGCCTCTTGCGAGGCGCTGGGCACGCGCTCTTGCGAGCGGTTTGTTTTACGTGCGGGCCTCGTCTCGATGGACGAGATCCCTGAGGCCACCAGCCCGGAGGTCGATGGCCCCTTGTTCTGAGGTGGCAGAGCAGCGCTAGCTGCAGCCGCCGAGGGGGCGGATGGCGTCGCTGGCAGCTCACCGCGTGTGAGCCGGACAGCCGCCGGAAACCGTTGTGTCGCTGCCCCCTGACGCGCCACATCGGCAAAGGTGTTCTTGGGCAGGTATGATACCCGCCTACGTGCCTCCTTGAATGATATGTTCTCCTTTACTTTGATTGATACTATTTCTTTTTCTCTTTTCCAGGTGGGGCACGACCGCGAGTATGCGGCATGCTCCCCATCACAGTTCACACAGTGGAGAGAGTTTTCACATGATTCAGAGAGATGTTCGTTCGCACTGCATTTTGCACAAGTCTGACGGCCTCGGCAGTTCTGTGAACTGTGGCCAAATCTTTGGCATTTGAAGCAACGGAGAGGGTTAGGGATGTACGGCCTTACTCGGATTTTAATGTAACCTGCCTCGATGGTTTCTGGCAGCACACTGGAACCGAATGTGAGTATTAGGTGCTTAGTGTCAATTTCTTTACCATCACGCCTCATTCTGATTCGTTTTACGTTGATCACATTTTGTTCTTTCCATTCTTCCAGAAGTTCAGACTCGCTCAGCTCCATGAGATCATCATCGGAAATCACACCGCGGATGGTGTTCATGGTGCGGTGTGGGGTCACTGAAACTGGTATGTCCCCGAGAGACACTAGATTACAAAGTTTTTCATATTGCTTTTTGTCATGTAGTTCCAAGAGAAGGTCGCCACTCGCAAGTCTGGTTGCCTTATAGCCTCGGCCAATTGTCTGAGTTAGACTTTTGGAAACGAGGAAGGGCGAGATCATTCTCGTTGTCTTTCCTGGTTTCTCACAGTGTATTACTTGATATCGGGGAAAATTCTCAGTGTTACGGCCAAAAAATTTAAATACTTCTTCGGTGCGCCCTCGTTTCTGAGGGCGATCAGAGAGTTTAGGAAAGGAGCTATCCATAGAAAATTGCAGTTTTCGGCAGTAACGCCAGCCGCCCACCGTGGAGCCCAACAAGGGGACGCCACAGGTCTTATAAAAGCAAGTCCTGCGGACGCCAGCTGTACGTCACCACTATAACCGAATATGAAATAACCTAGGTAGGCTACTCACACAGGGTTAACCCTCGCTGCCAAGAAGGTCGGAAGTAATAAGGAAGAGAGTAGACGACAGAAAAGATGAAAAGGCGAGAGAGAAAGACGAAGATTGGAGAGAGAGACAGGAAAAGGCAACTACCGATTTCCCCCGGTGGGTCAGTCCGGGGGTGCCGTCTACGTGAAGCCGAGGCCAAAGGGGTGTGTTGCCTCCGCCGAGGGGCCGTAAAGGTCCAAACACCCGGCATTGGCTCAACCCCCAGGATCCCCTTTTCCCCGGACACGGCTAAGCCGCGCACGGTTAGACGCGGGAGGTTCCAAACCTCGTGTGCTCGGGTACGTGGTGCCCTGCCAGGAAAACCCTCACCAATGTGTATTGTAAAAACTGCGGCTAACCAGTACAGTGAAGGAAGCACATTCTCAAACAATTTATAGCAGAAAGAATCTTTGTCGGCCTCAGTGTCACTGCCAGAAAAGCCCTCAACAATGATATTGTAAAAACTGCGGCTAACTAGTGTAGTTAAGCAAGCACATTTCCAAACGATTTTGAGCAAAAACAATATTTGTCGGCCTCAGTGTCCCTGCCAGGAAAACCCTCACCAATGTATATTGTAAATACTGCGGTTAACCAGTACGCTGAAGGAAGCACATTCTCAAACAATTTAGAGAAAAAATCATCTTTGTCGGCCTCAGTGTCACTGCCACAAAAGCCCTCACCAATGCATATTGTAAAAATTGTGGCTAACTCGTATAGTTAAACAAGCACATTTCCAAACGATTTTGAGCACAAACAATATTTGTCGGCCTCAGTGTCCCTGCCAGGAAAACCCTCACCAATGTATATTGTAAATACTGCGGTTAACCAGTACGCTGAAGGAAGCACATTCTCAAACAATTTAGAGAAAAAATCATCTTTGTCGGCCTCAGGGTCACTGCCAGAAGATACCTCACCCATGTATATTGTACAAACTGCACCTAACTAGTATAGTTATGCAAGCACATTTACGAACAGTTTTGAGCAAAAACAATATATGTCGGCCTCAGTGTCCCTGCCAGGAAAACCCTCACCAATGTATATTGTAAAACTGCGGCTAACCAGTATAGTGAAGGAAGCGCATTCTCAAACAATTCAGAGCAAAAAGAATCTTTGTCGGCCTCAGTGTCACTGCCAGAAAAGCCCTCACCAATGTATATTGTAAAAACTGCGGCTAACTAGAATAGTTAGGCAAACACATTTCCAAACAAACTTGAGCACAAACAATATTTGTCGGCCTCAGAGTCCCTGCCAGAAAAACCCTTACCAATGCATATTGCAAAAACTGCTGCTAACCGGTACAGTGAAGGAAGCACATTCTCAAACAATTCAGAGCAAAATGAATCTTTCTCGGCCTCAGTGTCACTGCCAGAAAAGCCCTCACCAATGTCTATTGTAAAAATTGTGGCTAACTCGTATAGTTAAGCAAGCAGATTTCCAAACGATTTTGAGCACAAACAATATTTGTCGGCCTCAGTGTCTCTGCCAGGAAAACCTTCAACAATGTATATTGCAAAAACTGCGGCTATCCAGTACAGAGAAGGAAGCGCATTGTCAAACAATTTAGAGCAAAAAGTATCTTTGTCGGCCTCAGTGTCACTGCCAGAAAAACCCTCACCAATGCATATTGTAAAAACTGCGGCTAACCGGTACAGTTAAGGAAGCACATTCTCAAACAATTCACAGCAAAAAGTATCTTTGTCGGCCTCAGTGTCACTGCCAGAAAAGCCCTCACCAATGCATATTGTAAAAATTGTGGCTAACCAGTACAGTGAAGGAAGCACATTCTCAAACAATTCACAGCAAAAAGTATCTTTGTCGGCCTCAGTGTCACTGCCAGAAAAGCACTCACCAATGCATATTGTAAAAATTGTGGCTAACTCGTATAGTTAAACAAGCACATTTCCAAACGATTTTGGGCACAAACAATATTTGTCGGCCTCAGTGTCCCTGCCAGGAAAACCCTCACCAATGTATATTGTAAATACAGCGGTTAACCAGTACACTGAAGGAAGCAAATTCTCAAACAATTTAGACAAAAAATAATCTTTGTCGGCCTCAGCGTCACTGCCAGAAGAGACCTCACCAATGTATATTGTACAAACTGCACCTAACTAGTATAGTTATGCAAGCACATTTCCAAAAAGTTTTGAGCAAAAACAATATATGTCGGCCTCAGTGTCCCTGCCAGGAAAACCCTCACCAATGTATATTGTAAAAACTGCGGCTAGCTAGTGTAGTTAAGCAAGCACATTTCCAAACAATTTTGAGCACAAACAATATATGTCGGCCTCAGTGTCCCTGCCAGGAAAACCCTCACCAATGTATATTGTAAAACTGCGGCTAACCAGTACAGTGAAGGAAGCGCATTCTCAAACAATTCAGAGCAAAAAGAATCTTTGTCGGCCTCCGTGTCACTGCCAGAAAAGCCCTCACCAATGTCTATTGTAAAAATTGTGGCTAACTCGTATAGTTAAGCAAACACATTTCCAAACGATTTTGAGCACAAACAATATTTCTCGGCCTGAGTGTCCATGCCAGGAAAACCCTCATATATGTATATTGTAAAACTGCGGCTATCCAGTACTGAGAAGGAAGTGTATTCTCATACAATTTAGAGCAAAAAGAGTCTTTGTCGGCCTCAGTGTCACTGCCAGAAAAGCCCTCACCAATGCATATTGTAAAAATTGTGGCTAACTCGTATAGTTAAACAAGCACATTTCCAAACGATTTTGAGCGCAAACAATATTTGTCGGCCTCAGTGTCTCTGCCAGGAAAACCTTCACCAATGTATCTTGCAAAAACTGCGGCTATCCAGTACAGAGAAGGAAGCGCATTCTCAAACAATTCAGAGCAAAAAGAATCTTTGTCGGCCTCAGTGTCACTGCCAGAAAAGCCCTCACCAATGCATATTGTAAAAATTGTGGCTAACCAGTACAGTGAAGGAAGCACATTCTTAAACAATTCACAGCAAAAAGTATCTTTGTCGGCCTCAGTGTCCCTGCCAGAAAAACCCTCACCAATGCATATTGCAAAAACTGCGGCTATCCAGTACAGTGAAGGAAGCGCATTTTTAAACAATTTAGAGCAAAAAGAATCTTTGTCGGCCTCAGTGTCACTGCCAGAAAAGCCTTACCAATGTATATTGTAAAAATTGTGGCTAACTCGTATAGTTAAGCAAGCACATTTCCAAACGATTTTGAGCACAAACAAGATTTGTCGGCCTCAGTGTCCCTGCCAGGAAAACCCTCATATATGTATATTGTAAAACTGCGGCTATCCAGTACAGAGAAGGAAGTACATTCTCATACAATTTAGAGCAAAAAGAGTCTTTGTCGGCCTCAGTCTCACTGCCAGAAAAGCCCTCCATAATGTATATTGTAAAAATTATGGCTAACTCGTATAGTTAAGCAAGCCCATTTCCAAACAATATTGAGCACAAACAATATTTGTCGGCCTCAGTGTCCCTGCCAGGAAAACCCTCACCAATATGTATTGTAAAAACTGCGGCTAACCAGTACAGGGAAGGAAGCACATTCTCAAACAATTTAGAGCAGAAAGAATCTTTGTCGGCCTCAGTGTCACTGCCAGAAAAGCCCTCAATAATGTATATTGTAAAAATTGTGGCTAACTCGTATAGTTAAGCAAGCACATTTCCAAACAATATTGAGCACAAACAATATTTGTCGGCCTCAGTGTCCCTGCCAGGAAAACCCTCACCAATGTGTATTGTAAAAACTGCGGCTAACCAGTACAGTGAAGGAAGCACATTCTCAAACAATTTATAGCAGAAAGAATCTTTGTCGGCCTCAGTGTCACTGCCAGAAAAGCCCTCACCAATGTATATTGTAAAAACTGTGGCTAACTAGTATAGTTAAGCAAGCACATTTCCAAACGAATTTGAGCACAAACAATATTTGTCGGCCTCAGTGTCCCTGCCAGGAAAACCCTCACCAATGTATATTGTAAAACTGCGGCTAACCAGTACAGTGAAGGAAGCACATTCTCAAACAATTTAGAGCAAAAAGAATCTTTGTCGGCCTCAGTGTCACTGCCAGAAAAGCCCTCACCAATGTATATTGTAAAAATTGTGGCTAACTCGTATAGTTAAGCAAGCACATTTCCAAACGATTTTGAGCACAAACAATATTTGTCGGCCTCAGTGTCCCTGCCAGGAAAACCCTCACCAATGTATATTGTAAAACTGCGGCTATCCAGTACAGAGAAGGAAGCGCATTCTCAAACAATTCAGAGCAAAAAGAATCTTTGTCGGCCTCAGTGTCACTGCCAGAAAATCCTCACCAATGTATATTGTAAAAACTTGCGGCTAACTAGTATAGTTATGCAAGCACATTTACAAACAGTTTTGAGCAAAAACAATATATGTCGGCCTCAGTGTCCCTGCCAGGAAAACCCTCACCAATGTATATTGTAAAACTGCGGCTAACCAGTATAGTGAAGGAAGCGCATTCTCAAACAATTCAGAGCAAAAAGAATCTTTGTCGGCCTCAGTGTCACTGCCAGAAAAGCCCTCACCAATGTATATTGTAAAAACTGCGGCTAACTAGAATAGTTAAGCAAACACATTTCCAAACAAACTTGAGCACAAACAATATTTGTCGGCCTCAGAGTCCCTGCCAGAAAAACCCTTACCAATGCATATTGCAAAAAGTGCTGCTAACCGGTACAGTGAAGGAAGCACATTCTCAAACAATTCAGAGCAAAATGAATCTTTCTCGGCCTCAGTGTCACTGCCAGAAAAGCCCTCACCAATGTCTATTGTAAAAATTGTGGCTAACTCGTATAGTTAAGCAAGCAGATTTCCAAACGATTTTGAGCACAAACAATATTTGTCGGCCTCAGTGTCCCTGCCAGGAAAACCCTCACATATGTATATTGTAAAACTGCGGCTATCCAGTAAAGTGAAGGAAGCGCATTCTCAAACAATTTAGAGCAAAAAGAATCTTTGTCGGCCTCAGTGTCACTGCCAGAAAAGCCCTCACCAATGTATATTGTAAAAACTTGTGGCTAACTCGTATAGTTAAGCAAACACATTTCCAAACGATCTTGAGCACAAACAATATTTGTCGGCCTCAGTGTCCCTGCCAGGAAAACCCTCACCAATGTATATTGTAAAAACTGCGGCTATCCAGTACAGAGAAGGAAGCGCATTCTCAAACAATTTAGAGCAAAAAGAATCTTTGTCGGCCTCAGTGTCACTGCCAGAAAAGCCCTTACCAATGTATATTGTAAAAATGTGGCTAACTCGTATAGTTAAACAAGCACATTTCCAAACAATATTGAGCACAAACAATATTTGTCGGCCTCAGTGTCACTGCCAGGAAAACCCTCACTTATGTATATTGTAAAACTGCGGCTATCCAGTACAGTGAAGGAAGCGCATTCTCAAACAATTTAGAGCAAAAAGAATCTTTGTCGACCTCAGTGTCACTGCCAGAAAATCCTTACCAATGTATATTCTAAAAATTGTGGCTAACTCGTATAGTTAAGCAAGCACATTTCCAAACAATATTGAGCACAAACAATATTTGTCGGCCTCAGTGTCCCTGCCAGGAAAACCCTCACCTATGTAAATTGTAAAACTGCGGCTATCCAGTACAGTGAAGGAAGCGCATTCTCAAACAATTTAGAGCAAAAAGGATCTTTGTCGGCCTCAGTGTCACTGCCAGAAAAGCCCTCTACAATGTATATTGTAAAAACTGCGGCTAACTAGTGTACTTAAGCAAGCACATTTCCAAACGATCTTGAGCAAAAACAATATTTGTCGGCCTCAGAGCACCTGCCAGGAAAACTCTCACCAATGTATATTGCAAAAACTGCGGCTATCCAGTACAGAGAAGGAAGCGCATTCTCAAACAATTTAGAGCAAAAAGAATCTCTGTCGGCCTCAGTGTCACTGCCAGAAAAGCCCTCTACCAATGTATATTGTAAAAATTGTGGCTAACTCGTATAGTTAAGCAAGCACATTTCCAAACGATTTTGAGCACAAACAATATTTGTCGGCCTCAGTGTCCCTGCCAGGAAAACCCTCACCAATGTATATTGTAAAACTGCGGCTATCCAGTACAGAGAAGGAAGCGCATTCTCAAACAATTTAGAGCAAAAAGAATCTTTGTCGGCCTCAGTGTCACTGCCAGAAAAGCCTTACCAATGTATATTGTAAAAACTGCGGCTAACTAGAATAGTTAAGCAAGCACATTTCCAAACGATTTTGAGCACAAACAATATTTGTCGGCCTCAGTGTCCCTGCCAGGAAAACCCTCACCAATGTATATTGTAAAACTGCGGCTATCCAGTACAGAGAAGGAAGCGCATTCTCAAACAATTTAGAGCAAAAAGAATCTTTGTCGGCCTCAGTGTCACTGCCAGAAAAGCCCTCACCAATGTATATTGTAAAAATTGTGGCTAACTCGTATAGTTAAGCAAGCACATTTCCAAACAATATTGAGCACAAACAATATTTGTCGGCCTCAGTGTCCCTGCCAGGAAAACCCTCACCAATGTATATTGTAAAACTGCGGCTATCCAGTACAGTGAAGGAAGCGCATTCTCAAACAATTTAGAGCAAAAAGAATCTTTGTCGGCCTCAGTGTCACTGCCAGAAAAGCCTTACCAATGTATATTGTAAAAATTGTGGCTAACTCGTATAGTTAAGCAAGCACATTTCCAAACGATTTTGAGCACAAACAATATTTGTCGGCCTCAGTGTCCCTGCCAGGAAAACCCTCACATATGTATATTGTAAAACTGCGGCTATCCAGTACAGAGAAGGAAGCGCATTCTCATACAATTTAGAGCAAAAAGAGTCTTTGTCGGCCTCAGTGTCACTGCCAGAAAAGCCCTCACCAATGCATATTGTAAAAATTGTGGCTAACTCGTATAGTTAAGCAAGCACATTTCCAAACGATTTTGAGCACAAACAATATTTGTCGGCCTCAGTGTCCCTGCCAGGAAAACCCTCACATATGTATATTGTAAAACTGCGGCTATCCAGTACAGAGAAGGAAGTGCATTCTCAAACAATTTAGAGCAAAAAGAATCTTTGTCGGCCTCAGTGTCACTGCCAGAAAAGCCTTACCAATGTATATTGTAAAAATTGTGGCTAACTCGTATAGTTAAGCAAGCACATTTCCAAACAATATTGAGCACAAACAATATTTGTCGGCCTCAGTGTCCCTGCCAGGAAACCCCTCAGTTATGTATATTGTAAAACTGCGGCTATCCAGTACAGTGAAGGAAGCGCATTCTCAAACAATTTAGAGCAAAAAGAATCCTTGTCGGCCTCAGTGTCACTGCCAGAAAAGCCCTCACCAATGTATATTGTAAAAATTGCGGCTAACTAGTATAGTTAAGCAAGCACATTTCCAAACAATTTTGAGCACAAACAATATTTGTCGGCCTCAGTGTCCCTGCCAGGAAAACCCTCACCAATGTATATTGCAAAAACTGCGGCTAACCAGTACAGCGAAGGAAGCACATTCTCAAACAATTTAGAGCAGAAAGAATCTTTGTCGGCCTCAGTGTCACTGCCAGAAAAGCCCTCAACAATGTATATTGTAAAAATTGTGGCTAACTCGTATAGTTAAGCAAGCACATTTCCAAACATTTGAGCACAAACAATATTTGTCGGCCTCAGTGTCCCTGCCAGGAAAACCCTCACCAATGTATATTGTAAAAACTGCGGCTAACCAGTACAGTGAAGGAAGCGCATTCTCAAACAATTTAGAGCAAAAAGAATCTTTGTCGGCCTCAGTGTCACTGCCAGAAAAGCCCTCACCAATGTATATTGCAAAAACTGCGGCTATCCAGTACAGAGAAGGAAGCGCATTCTCAAACAATTCAGAGCAAAAAGAATCTTTGTCGGCCTCAGTGTCACTGCCAGAAAAGCCCTCAACAATGTATATTGTACAAACTGCACCTAACTAGTATAGTTATGCAAGCACATTTCCAAAAAGTTTTGAGCAAAAACAATATATGTCGGCCTCAGTGTCCCTGCCAGGAAAACCCTCAACAATGTATATTGTAAAACTGCGGCTAACCAGTACAGTGAAGGAAGCACATTCTCAAACAATTTAGAGCAGAAAGAATCTTTGTCAGGCCTCAGTGTCACTGCCAGAAAAGCCCTCATAATGTATATTGTAAAAATTGTGGCTAACTCGTATAGTTAAGCAAGCACATTTCCAAACAATATTGAGCACAAACAATATTTGTCGGCCTCAGTGTCCCTGCCAGGAAAACCCTCACCAATGTATATTGTAAAAACTGCGGCTAACCAGTACAGTGAAGGAAGCGCATTCTCAAACAATTTAGAGCAAAAGAATCTTGTCGGCCTCAGTGTCACTGCCAGAAAAGCCCTCACCAATGTATATTGTAAAAATTGTGGCTAACTCGTATAGTTAAGCAAGCACATTTCCAAACAATTTTGAGCACAAACAATATTTGTCGGCCTCAGTGTCACTGCCAGGAAAACCCTCACTTATGTATATTTTAAAACTGCGGCTATCCAGTACAGAGAAGGAAGCGCATTCTCAAACAATTTAGAGCAAAAAGAATCTTTGTCGGCCTCAGTGTCACTGCCAGAAAAGCCTTACCAATGTATATTGTAAAAATTGTGGCTAACTCGTATAGTTAAGCAAGCACATTTCCAAACGATTTTGAGCACAAACAATATTGTCGGCCTCAGTGTCCCTGCCAGGAAAACCCTCACTTATGTATATTGTAAAACTGCGGCTATCCAGTACAGTGAAGGAAGCGCATTCTCAAACAATTTAGAGCAAAAAGAATCTCTGTCGGCCTCAGTGTCACTGCCAGAAAAGCCTTACCAATGTATATTGTAAAAATTGTGGCTAACTCGTATAGTTAAGCAAGCACATTTCCAAACGATTTTGAGCACAAACAATATTTGTCGGCCTCAGTGTCCCTGCCAGGAAAACCCTCACATATGTATATTGTAAAACTGCGGCTATCCAGTACAGTGAAGGAAGCGCATTCTCAAACAATTTAGAGCAAAAAGAATCTTTGTCGGCCTCAGTGTCACTGCCAGAAAAGCCTTACCAATGTATATTGTAAAAATTGTGGCTAACTCGTATAGTTAAGCAAGCACATTTCCAAACGATTTTGAGCACAAACAATATTTGTCGGCCTCAGTGTCCCTGCCAGGAAAACCCTCACATATGTATATTGTAAAACTGCGGCTATCCAGTACAGTGAAGGAAGCGCATTCTCAAACAATTTAGAGCAAAAAGAATCTTTGTCGGCCTCAGTGTCACTGCCAGAAAAGCCTTACCAATGTATATTGTAAAAATTGTGGCTAACTCGTATAGTTAAGCAAGCACATTTCCAAACGATTTTGAGCACAAACAATATTCGTCGGCCTCAGTGTCCCTGCCAGGAAAACCCTCCCTTATGTATATTGTAAAACTGCGGCTATCCAGTACAGTGAAGGAAGCGCATTCTCAAACAATTTAGAGCAAAAAGAATCTTTGTCGGCCTCAGTGTCACTGCCAGAAAATCCTTACCAATGTATATTGTAAAAATTGTGGCTAACTCGTATAGTTAAGCAAGCACATTTCCAAACAATATTGAGCACAAACAATATTTGTCGGCCTCAGTGTCCCTGCCAGGAAACCCCTCAGTTATGTATATTGTGAAACTGCGGCTATCCAGTAAAGTGAAGGAAGCGCATTCTCAAACAATTTAGAGCAAAAAGAATCCTTGTCGGCCGCAGTGTCACTCCCTTAAAAGCCATCACCAATGTATATTGTAAAAATTGTGGCTAACTCGTATAGTTAAGCAAGCACATTTCCAAACGATATTGAGCACAAACAATATTTGTCGGCCTCAGTGTCCCTGCCAGGAAAACCCTCACTTATGTAAATTGTAAAACTGCGGCTATCCAGTACAGTGAAGGAAGCGCATTCTCAAACAATTTAGAGCAAAAAGAATCTTTGTCGGCCTCAGTGTCACTGCCAGAAAATCCTTACCAATGTATATTGTAAAAATTGTGGCTAACTCGTATAGTTAAGCAAGCACATTTCCAAACAATATTGAGCACAAACAATATTTGTCGGCCTCAGTGTCCCTGCCAGGAAAACCCTCACTTATGTATATTGTAAAACTGCGGCTATCCAGTACAGTGAAGGAAGCGCATTCTCAAACAATTTAGAGCAAAAAGAATCTTTGTCGGCCTCAGTGTCACTGCCAGAAAAGCCCTCACCAATGTATATTGTAAAAATTGTGGCTAACTCGTATAGTTAAGCAAGCACATTTCCAAACGATTTTGAGCACAAACAATATTTGTCGGCCTCAGTGTCCCTGCCAGGAAAACCCTCACCATATGTATATTGTAAAACTGCGGCTATCCAGTACAGATGAAGGAAGCGCATTCTCAAACAATTTAGAGCAAAAAGAATCTTTGTCGGCCTCAGTGTCACTGCCAGAAAAGCCTTACCAATGTATATTGTAAAAATTGTGGCTAACTCGTATAGTTAAGCAAGCACATTTCCAAACGATTTTGAGCACAAACAATATTCGTCGGCCTCAGTGTCCCTGCCAGGAAAACCCTCACTTATGTAAATTGTAAAACTGCGGCTATCCAGTACAGCGAAGGAAGCGCATTCTCAAACAATTTAGAGCAGAAAGAATCTTTGTCGGCCTCAGTGTCACTGCCAGAAAAGCCCTCACAATGTATATTGTAAAAATTGTGGCTAACTCGTATAGTTAAGCAAGCACATTTCCAAACAATATTGAGCACAAACAATATTTGTCAGCCTCAGTGTCCCTGCCAGGAAAACCCTCACTTATGTATATTGTAAAACTGCGGCTATCCAGTAAGGTGAAAGAAGCGCATTCTCAAACAATTTAGAGCAAAAAGAATCTTTGTCGGCCTCAGTGTCACTGCCAGAAAGCCCTCACCAATGTATATTGTAAAAATTGTGGCTAACTCGTATAGTTAAGCAAGCACATTTCCAAACAATATTGAGCACAAACAATATTTGTCGGCCTCAGTGTCCCTGCCAGGAAAACCCTCACCATATGTATATTGTAAAACTGCGGCTATCCAGTACAGTGAAGGAAGCGCATTCTCAAACAATTTAGAGCAAAAAGAATCTTTGTCGGCCTCAGTGTCACTGCCAGAAAAGCCCT
This sequence comes from Dermacentor silvarum, assembly GCF_013339745.2. Classification (NCBI taxonomy): domain Eukaryota; kingdom Metazoa; phylum Arthropoda; class Arachnida; order Ixodida; family Ixodidae; genus Dermacentor; species Dermacentor silvarum. Next base: position 12,182,632 of record NC_051155.1, on the reverse strand, counting down.
CACCAATGTATATTGTAAAAATTGTGGCTAACTCGTATAGTTAAGCAAGCACATTTCCAAACAAGAATATTGAGCACAAACAATATTTGTCGGCCTCAGTGTCCCTGCCAGGAAAAACCCTCACCATGTATATTGTAAAAACTGCGGCTATCCAGTACAGAAGGAAGCGCTCTCAAAAACCCTCAATGTATTGTAAAGCAATTCTCAAACAATTTAGTAGTGCCATTGTAATTGTAAAAACTGCGGCTATCCAGTACAAGTATATTGTAAAACTGGAACCAGTACGTGAAGGAAGCACATTCTCAAACAATTTAGAGCAGAAAGAATCTTTGTCGGCCTCAGTGTCACTGCCAGAAAAGCCTCAACAATGTATATTGTAAAAAACGCGGCTAACTAGTGTACTTAAGCAAGCAACATTTCCAAACGATCTTGAGCACAAACAATATTTGTCGGCCTCAGTGTCCCTGCCAGGAAAACCCTCACCAATGTATATTGCAAAAACTGCGGCTATCCAGTACAGTGAAGGAAGCGCATTCTCAAACAATTTAGAGCAAAAAGAATCTTTGTCGGCCTCAGTGTCACTGCCAGAAAAGCCTTACCAATGTATATTGTAAAAATTGTGGCTAACTCGTATAGTTAAGCAAGCACATTTCCAAACAATATTGAGCACAAACAATATTTGTCGGCCTCAGTGTCCCTGCCAGGAAAACCCTCACCAATGTATATTGTAAAAACTGCGGCTAATCCAGTACAGTGAAGGAAGCACATTCTCAAACAATTTAGAGCAAAAAGAATCTTTGTCGGCCTCAGTGTCACTGCCAGAAAAGCCCTCTACAATGTATATTGTAAAAACTGCGGCTAACTAGTGTAGTTAAGCAAGCACATTTCCAAACGATCTTGAGCAAAAACAATATTTGTCGGCCTCAGAGCACCTGCCAGGAAAACCCTCACCAATGTATATTGCAAAAACTGCGGCTATCCAGTACAGAGAAGGAAGCGCATTCTCAAACAATTCAGAGCAAAAAGAATCTTTGTCGGCCTCAGTGTCACTGCCAGAAAAGCCCTCAACAATGTATATTGTAAAACTGCAGGCTAACTCGTATAGTTAGCAAGCACATTTCCAAACGATTTGAGCACAAACAATATTGTCGGCCTCAGTGTCCCTGCCAGGAAAACCCTCACCATGTATATTGTAAAACTGCGGCTAACCAGTACAGTGAAAGGAAGCAGCATTCTCAAACAATTTAGAGCAAAAGAATCTTGTCGGCCTCAGTGTCACTGCCAGAAAAGCCCTAACAATGTATATTGTAAAAACTGCGGCTAACTAGTATAGTTAAGCAAGCACATTTCCAAACGATTTGAGCAAAAAACAATATTGTCGGCCTCAGTGTCCCTGCCAGGAAAACCCTCACCAATGTATATTGTAAAAACTGCGGCTAATCCAGTACAGTGAAGGAAGCGCATTCTCAAACAATTTAGAGCAAAAAGAATCTTTGTCGGCCTCAGTGTCACTGCCAGAAAAGCCCTCACCAATGTATATTGTAAAAACTGCGGCTAACTAGTGTACTTAAGCAAGCACATTTCCAAACGATCTTGAGCAAAAACAATATTTGTCGGCCTCAGAGCACCTGCCAGGAAAACCCTCACCAATGTATATTGCAAAAACTGCGGCTATCCAGTACAGAGAAGGAAGCGCATTCTCAAACAATTTAGAGCAAAAAGAATCTTTGTCGGCCTCAGTGTCACTGCCAGAAAAGCCTTACCAATGTATATTGTAAAACTGCGGCTAACTAGAATAGTTAAGCAAACACATTTCCAAACAAACTTGAGCACAAACAATATTTGTCGGCCTCAGTGTCCCTGCCAGAAAAACCCTCACCAATGCATATTGCAAAAACTGCTGCTAACCGGTACAGTGAAGGAAGCACATTCTCAAACAAATCAGAGCAAAAAGAATCTTTGTCGGCCTCAGTGTCACTGCCAGAAAAGCCCTCTACAATGTATATTGTAAAAACTGCGGCTAACTAGTGTACATAAGCAAGCACATTTCCAAACGATCTTGAGCAAAAACAATATTTGTCGGCCTCAGAGCACCTGCCGGGAAAACCCTCACCAATGTATATTGCAAAAACTGCGGCTATCCAGTACAGAGAAGGAAGCGCATTCTCAAACAATTCAGAGCAAAAAGGATCTTTGTCGGGCTCAGTGTCACTGCCAGAAAAGCCCTCACCAATGTATATTGTACAAACCGCAGCGAACTCGTGTAGTTAGGCAAGCACATTTCCAAACGATTTTGAGCACAAACAATATTCGTGATGATGATGATGATTGTTGGAGTTTTTTGGCGCAAGGGCCAGATGTGGCCAAAGAGCGCCAAGGCGATGATAATGACTTGTCAGTGGTACATGAATGGTGAATTAGAAGATTTGGATAAAACAGATGTGGCATGGCTGTAAAGAGGCCTAAAATAGTCGCTGTAAAATGCGTAAAATCTATAGGTACTAAGAATATGGCAATGACTAATGAAGTGTGCTATGGATACGAGGTATGCATTGTGAAAGATTGATGATATACTAAGATATGTCAGAGGCTAAAAGTTTCAAAAACACTAATGCCTTAACAGAGCCCTTGAGATGTAAGGGCCTGGAGGCATGTGCTATATTCTCACAGTGGCATCCTCTTGAGAGAGGATGCATTACGTATTTCTTGGGCTTATAACATGCAAGACAACATCATTCAAAAAGGCGAGGACTGCTTTGGTAATGAAAAGCGGTTCTTTGCCAAGAAACATAGCGGGATGAAGAGGGATAGAACAGCGGTATGCCAGAGGAAAATGTTTCTTCCTCTCTCTCTCGGCTTCCCTACATTCCAGGAGGACGTGAAGAACGGTGAGCCTCTCGCCACATCTACCACAGGTTGGAGGATCATTACCATTCAATAGAAAATTGTGGGTACCATATGTGTGTCCTATTCTGAGGCGACAGAATAGGACATCAGTTCGCCGTGTTTTTGATGCAGCGGGCCAGAAACCTAACTGTGGCTTAATCAAGTGAAGCTTATTATTTGTTTGCGCATCCCACAAGCGTTGCCAGTAGCTTCGCAGTTTCTTCCGCAAGAAAGGTTTCAAATCTGTTACAGGGACAGCAACGGTAGGATTAATAGCGTGTGATGTTATTGATGTGGCCATTTGGTCGGCAAGAACATTACCCTCGATGTCTCTATGCCCAGGCACCCAGCATATTATGATTTGTTGTTTAGATGCATAAACAGAGCAGATCAGTGAGTAGAGGTTCATAATTACAGGGTGTTTATGTTTTTGCGGCATCATTAACGCTTTAACAACGCTTAAAGAGTCGGTAAATATTACAGCCTTTTGGAGTTTCAATCTATCAATGTGTTTCACCGCCGATAGTACTGCATAGGCCTCTGCCGTAAAGATGCTTGTGTGGGGATAAAGTACATCGGATTCCGAGAAAGACGGACCGACTGCCGCATAGGAAACACCAGCATGTGACTTTGATGCGTCTGTGTAAAATTCAGGGCAAGAGTATTTTGACTTTAGTTCTAAAAAGTGCATTTGAATGTGTGCATCTGGCGCGTGTTTTGTGACTTCAATAAACGATGTGTCACATTCAACCAGCTGCCACTGCCACGGCGGTAGCAGCTTCGCTGGAGGCATTAGGCAATGTTCAAGTAGTGCAGCACCCATTTCTTCACTGAGCTTTCTCACGCGTAGCGAGAAGGGCTGCTTCGCTGTTGGTCGATTATTAAATAGTGTGGCAGATGTGGTATCGTTTATGGTAAAATAGGTAGGATGTGTACGGTTTGAATTTATTTTAAGGAAATATGTAAAGCTGGCATAAGTCCTCTGAAGGTGGAGCGACCACACGTTCGCTTCCACATAAAGGCTTTGTACGGGGCTTGTCCTGAAGGCCCCAGTCGCGAGGCGGATTCCTAAATGGTGAACAGGATCCAACATTTTTAAAGCGCTGGGTGCAGCAGACTGGTAAACTATCGCCCCGTAGTCAAGTCGTGAGCCGACAAGGCACCTGTACAAGTTCAAGATGCATTTCCTGTCACTGCCCCATGTCGTACGCGACAGCAGCTTCAGTAAGTTCATTGTTTTCAGGCACTTAGCCTTCAAATATTTGATGTGCGGAACGAATGTGAGTTTTGAGTCCAATATGATGCCTAGAAACTTGTGCTCTTTGCTTACAGGTAATGTGGTACCAGACAGCTCAATAGCAGGGTCTGGTACTATTCCTCTCTTATTAGTGAAAAGGACGCATGTGCTTTTCTGTGGGCTCAACCTAAAACCGTTTTCATCAGCCCATTTAGCCACTTTATTTAAGCCATGCTGGACATGTCGTTCGCAGACAGCAAAGTTGCACGATTTAAAACCAATCTGGACATCATCTACATATACAGAGTAGAACATCGTTCGTGGAATAGCCGTGCGTAGAGAATTCATTTTCACAATAAACAGTGTACAGCTAAGCACACCGCCTTGCGGGACACCAGTTTCCTGGGTGAAAGACCTAGACAAGGCTTGGCCCACCCTTACACGAAAGGTACGGTTAGAAAGGTAACTTTGGATAGTACTCAACATGTTGCCGCGGATACCCATAGCGGAAAGGTCTCGGATAATACCAAAGCGCCATGTGGTGTCATACGCTTTCTCTAAGTCAAGAAATACGGAGAGAAAAAACTGTTTGTGTATAAAGGCATCCCTTATGATTGTCTCCATGCGGACAAGGTGGTCTGTAGTCGACCTACCTTCTCGGAAGCCGCATTGGTAAGGATCTAGTATGCCGTTGCTTTCTAGGACAAAAATTAGACGCCGGTTAATCATCTTTTCAAAGAGCTTGCACAGACAGCTTGTCAAAGCAATGGGTCTGTAGCTACTGGGCAAGGACGGGTCCTTGCCCTGTTTAAGTACGGGGATTACTATAGCTTCTTTCCAAGAAGATGGAATGTAACCAGCGGCCCACATGACATTAAAAAGAGAGAGGAGGGTCTCTTGTGTTTCAGGGTGTAGGTGCTTGATCATTTCATACATGATACGGTCAGCACCTGGTGCTGAGGTGTTGCAACAAGCGAGAGCAGTTTTAAATTCAGCTAAACTAAACGGGCGGTTGTAATCTTCATTTCGAGCACATTTCCGATTAACGGGCTGTCGCTCTGCACGCTCTTTGAACCTAAGGAATGTTTGTGTGTAATGAGATGCACTGGAGACATATTCAAAGTATTCGCCCAGACAATCTGCCTGATCCTCCAGGCAGTCTCCTTGGATATTCACTAAGGGCGGCGGGTTCGTCTCACGGCCCTTTAATTTATTAACCCTATTCCATACCTTTGCCTCATCTGTGTAAGAGTTTATACCAGAAATGTACCTCTCCCAACTCTCTCTCTTTGCACGTCTACGTGTCCTTCTGCCTTGCGATTTAACCTGTTTAAAATTAATAAGGTTTTCGGCAGTAGGAGAATCGCGAAGTAATCCCCATGCTTTGTTTTGATTTTTGCGCGCTTTACGACATTCTTCGTTCCACCAAGGAATGCGGCGTTTCTTAGTCAGTCCGTTAGTTTGTGTAATACATTTCGTAGCAGCATCAATAATAAAACCTGTTAGATATGTTACGGCGTCGTCTACGTTAAGAGCAACAATGTCATGACGGCCTAGGTGTGTCAGCTCTCGGAACAGTTCCCAGTTGGCCGAGTCTACGCTCCATCGAGGTGATCGTGGCAAGCATCCATCTTGTTTCGTTGAGTTTAACATAATTGGGAAGTGGTCGCTTCCATAGGGGTTCTTAACGACGGACCACTCCAGGTAAGGCATTAGTGTGCTCGACACTATGCTTAAGTCTATGGACGAGTATGTGTTGTGTGTAATGCTGTAGTATGTAGGTTCTTTCTTGTTCAATAAACATTCACCTGAAGAAAACAGAAAATTTTCTATAAGGCGCCCTCGCGCATCGCAACGAGAGTCGCCCCACAGGGGGCTATGGGCATTAAGATCACCTACGACTATGTATGGTGGAGGAAGTTCATCGATGAAGCTCTGAAACTGCGTTTTGGAAAGCTGATAGGAAGGTGGGATGTAGACAGAGCTAATGGTGACTAGCTTACCAAACAACAATGCTCGGACAGCAACTGCCTCAAGGGACGTTCGGAGGCTTAATTGCTGACATGCAACGCCCTTACTGACCATTACGGCTACACCCCCGATGAGGCGAGAGCGTCGTCGCGGTCTTTGCGGAAAGTGACATATTGCCTTAGAAAGTTTTTCTGTGTTAATTTTAAGTGTGTTTCTTGTACACACATCACCTTTGGATTGAATTTGCGGAGGAGTTCTTTTACATCATCAAGATTACGTAGAAGTCCTCTCACGTTCCACTGTAACACTTGGGTATCCATATTGGAAGAGAAGTTAGTGATGTGTGCAAAGAGAAATAGAAGTTACTTCACGGGACCTTTCCAGGCCCCGTGATGGGGGTTTTGCCTTTCTTCCCGACGCGCTCGAGGGAGCTGCGCCGTTCTTTGGGCGTCTGAGACGCCGGTGGTTTGCTTGTGTCCATCACCTCGTCTGAGGCGGTGGATAGTGCCCGCTCAGCGGGGACATTCGCGGGGATTTCGGGCCTTACTGCACGGGCAGTGGCCCTGGGTCCAGCAAGCCCGCGGGTCTGCTGGCCCTCCTTGGCAGGGGGCGGAACAGCGCTGGCTGCTCCAGCCGGGGGGGCTGGTGACGTGACCGCCGTCACACTCCGTGTGACTTGGGCGGCCGCCGGATGATGTGGTGCTGCCCCCCGGCGCGCCACATCGGTGTATGAAGACTAGACTGATTGTGGAGATGGAAACGCTTACGTGCCTCTGGGAAAGATAGGTTTAGTTTAACTTTGAGTTCTATAATTTGCTTCTCTTTTTTCCACGAGGGGCACGATCGCGAGTAGGCGGGATGATCTCCTTCACAGTTGGCACAACGGGTTGCTGAAGTGCAAATGTCAGAAGCGTGTTCATTTGAACTACACTTAGCACAAGTAGCGCGCCCTCGGCAGTTTTGCGACCCATGCCCAAAACGCTGACACTTGAAGCATCGGCGGGGATTCGGGATGTATGGTCTGACACGTAGCTTGCAGTAGCCAGTTTCAATTGATTCTGGTAGGTCGCTAGTTCCGAAAGTAATGATAATATGCTTGATAGGTATTTGCTTATCATCTCGCCTTAGTGTTATCCTCTGCACCTTGACTACGTTCTGGTCTTGCCATCCTTCAAGTAATTCACTTTCACTCAGTTCAAGGAGGTCATCTTCCGAGACGACACCGCGCACTGTGTTCATCGACCTGTGTGGACCCACTGAAACAGGAATGTCTCCAAATGCCACAAGTTTAGAAAGTTTATCGTACTGTAGTTTGTCGCGGACTTCAAGAAGAAGGTCGCCACTTCCCATCTCTGTTACCTTATAGCCTGGGCCGATTGCTTCCTTGAGAGATTTTGCTACAACAAAGGGTGAAATCATTCGGACTGTCTTAGTATCGTGTTGACTATGTATTACATGGTACTTGGGAAATATTTCTTTAGGTTGCAAAAAAAGATTGAAAATTTCATCGGTGCGCCCCCTTTTCAGGGAGCGATCAGGTAGTGAGGGAAAAGCGTTAGCCATATAAAATTGCAAAATTCGGCGGCGATGGTAGCCACCCACCACCGAGCCCAACAAGGGGACGCTACAAGGTTGGAATACTTGCAGACGCCAGCCATGCATCGCCGCTATAACCTAATATGAAATACCCAAGGTTGGATAAGTACACTAGGTTAACCCTTGCCGCCCAGAAATTCAGAAGTGAGAAGAAGTGACTAGAAGACAGGAAAGATAGAAAAGCGAGAAAGACAAAAGATTGAAGAAGGGGACAGGAAAGGGCGACTGCCGATTTCCTCCAGGTGGGTCAGTCTGGAGGTGCCGTCTATGTGAAGCAGAGGCCGAAGAGGTGTGTTGCCTCTGCCGGGGGGCCTTAAAGGTCCAAACACCCGGCATCGGCTCAACCTCCAGGATCCCCCTTTCCCCAGACACGGCTAAGCCGCGCACGGCTACACGCGGGAGGGTCCAACCCCCATGTGCTCGGGTACGTGGTGGCGCAACTCACCAAACGCCTGCTTACGCAGACGCCCCTGCGGGGCCCCTCCTTTGTATAAATGTGTTTAACTGCGTACGTGTTTTTGCGATTACCCGTGCTGTAAAATTTTCCTCTTAATGCGTAACTGAACGCCATCCATGTATACAGAGAAAACGAAAAATCAAGTTTTACTGTGCGTGCTAGAATTCGAGTTTTCGGTAACCTTCCTCTGTGTTCGCTATCACGTCTGCTTACGTATGTGATAAGGCGCGCCCCTGTGCGCGTCTCTGGGTGCGTTAGCCTGACGCCGATGCCGGATACGTCGAAGGCTGCGCGTAAACGCGAGCCAGCATTAAGCCAACAATAGCTGTCCTCGTGAAACCACCGAACGCTGACCATGGGATACGACGTTCCTATACACTCTTCATCTCACTCGACGTAAGTTCCACTACGCTACGTGGGATTTTTTTTTTAAATTCAAATATGGCCCATTTAGTTGGCGGAACCTACATGGAACGAGATTAGGACGTTCGACTTATTTATTGAAAATTACGTGAAACAATAATAATAGTTATACAAAGTAACCGTGAGGAAGATATATATATATATATATATATATATATATATATATATATATATATATATATATTATGAGAGAAAAGCTGAGAGGTCGGCCTGCATGTTAGAAACTCTGCCGCAGGAAAACTCGACGCTAAAGGACCCCTATTCAACATAAGTAGGTCACAATTAGTAAGTGGAACATTTGTTGAATGTATGATGTTCTTGGCTTCTTCGAAAGCTCTGTTGGAAAGGACATTTATCAATTTCGCAACAGTTCTGTATTGCCCCCCCCCCCCCCCCCCCCCTTGCTACGCTCTCAACTGAGCGGCAGGAATGGAAATGAATGAATTGATGAAAACGTTGCACTCAGCGTATACTTATCGGAATTACGCGTGTATAGTCACGGTAATGTTAAATCAAGGATACTTGCAATAATGGGTATACTGGGTACACATTTCTTTCGCGGAAATTCCGCAGCACTCTCTCCAAGGCCATTATTCTGAGAAACTGACTGGACGGAAAGTGAGAGCCATATATAGACAGCGAGAAAAGTAATGAAGGCGCTAATGAAAGGAAAAAAAAAATGGCGGAGCTTCCCACGCGAATTACGCGACAGGCACACGTGTTTCGTACCAACTCTCTGCCGCGACGCGCAGAAAAGAAAGTTACGCAACCGCTCGCCGGCTTACCGCACGTTGCCTCACTCGGAGGAGTGCGAGTAAGCGCCGGAGGCCAAGTGCGCTGCTATAACATACCGTAAAATCTCGCACATAGGATACGAGCTTCTCACTCTTCTCCGTTTCGGCGTGACAACAACAACGTCAGCCTTGAGCGAGTGAAATTTTACTACTCGCATTAAGCGTGAGACGGGGCGATACATCCTCGAGCGATATATCCGCCGCATATATACCCTCTGTCCTGCCAACAACTGCCTCGAACGAGTTTCCAATCGGTTTCATCAGGTTCGATCGGGTTTCAACGGCATCTCTCATGCGTTGCACGTAAGCTATATCGTACGCCGTGTCCTGTGTCTCCTCATTTCAAGAGCGAAACACATGCGCGATAAAAGCCCGGGCCGTCGTACGACTCGCTGCACAAAACAACCGCTTACAACGAGTTTCCAACAGTGCCAGCTGCACCGTCGTCTGATGGATCAACTGATTTTGACGTGTGTTTGTCACCTTGAATACGGCTACGAGGTGAAGGACGTACCGGCTTCTGCGTCCAGGGGTAAATGACGGAATGGTATGCAGAAGAACTTTAAAGGAAGATCCTGAGTATTCAAAACAATAGGGGGTCGCGGTGAGGAATTGGTGCTTGGAGGTTGGCTTTAGTGCCCTAAAATCGGCTTGCCCGTGTTGTAGGGGCCTATATATATATATAGCTGGCGACGCAATGCTCGACCGCGATAACTCTTGCTCTCGTTGCAGACGCAATCTTCGCTTCGTAATTGACTGAACCGTTCTGTCGGGTAAGCAGATGCGAACTGTCTCCCTTCCAGACTGTACTCGGATAGCATTATTTTTACGCATTCAAGTGTTTTTAGTACTGGATGACCGAAACAAGGAGAATTGCTCGTTCGGCTTTGATTATTTTTGTCCCTTTTCGGCGCCGCAATTTTCCCTCGCGTCCGCATTACACGCGGGCGTTTACGGTACCACACACACTCATGCTGGGAGAGCGCCGAGGCGACGGCCAGACAAGCCGTCTACGAACGAATGTGCGGGCGGCGCTATTGTGACGCGCGACGTTTCGGCGCTTCATTTAATGCGACCGTTGCTCTCCGGCCGAGTCCGTGCTCACGCAAGCCTGAGGGGAGAAAGTCAAGAGGTGAGCGTTGCGTGCGCGCGCAAGACGGCCGGGCTATTTGCAGGAAAAGAAACAAACCAAAGAAAAGTGAGAGAGGGAGAGAGCGCTTTTCTGTCAAAGCACTGAGGGGGCCCCGCCTGAAGGGAGAGGATGTAGGAGTTCCTGTTACACGGAATGACATGGTGAAAGGGGGCGGAAGATTGAGGGGGTCGGGGGGGGGGGGGGGGAGTGCTCGCTGCCCTACGGCCGTTTGCGAAATTTATGGCCCCTCAATTAAGGCTCCACCTTCTCCTCCTCTCAACACCCTTTCCCGGGAACGCGCCGGAGAAAGCCGTACGTTGGAAGGAACGGCGAAACACAACGGGAGGGAGAACGCGACTTTTATACAGAGAACGGCGCCTGCGTCTCGGAGTACTGTGAAGCACATAGTTTCCTATAAAAGTTGCTAGAGGCAACTGCTGCGGTTCGTGCTTGTGGGAGATGCGAGCGTGGCGGCTCAGCAAGCATAGAAATTGCCTAGCGCAAGCGTATACTTGCCTCAGAGATGCTTCGGCAAGTATACATTTGTATACTCGCCGAAGCATCTCTGAGGCACGCCTTCCGAAGGGTCGCGTGGATTCCACACCCATGTGTTTGGAGCTTCGACACACGTGCCCGTCGAAACAGCGGGATCCGTCAGATGCGGTGCGTCGGAAGAAAAAAATGAGGCTCCGATTGGACGGTTGGAACGTGTTCGACACTTGTTGGAAGCCTTGTTGGTGCAAGTTGTTTGAGGGATCGGGTGGTGTTCCGAGCATGGTAACAGGTCATGTTGGAAACTTCAGTAGTTGGAGGCTTGGAAAACACGTTGTTTGAAATCTTATTGGTACTAATAGTCGCGTGGCATCAGTTGTATGGAAAAATCTTAGTGACACGAACATTCGAGTGGCGTCACTCACGCGAGTTTAGCGCTCTCGGAAAGCGTAACGCAGCAGGACATTATCTAAACGGCAAGCAGAAGGGAGAGAGGACTGCTAAAGGCCGCTCATTCCAAATTCTAGCCACGTACTGCGGCGATTGGTGTAGAGTGTACTTCCGCGGGCGACGTCATAAATCTACCCTGCGGCTATCGGAAAACACCATCGTTCGAGCGAACACGAGCGGGTTGAGGTGAGAAGGCGTCGATCGAGTATCAGTAGAACGGTTATTATTCTCCGTATTCAGGAGGTAAGATATCCGAAGCGAAGCGCAAGAGTATATTGAGCTGCAGAATAACTTCTTCTTGGGCGAGATAGTCTTTGCAGCGCAAGAACTCGACAATAAGAGATAACAGTTAGAAGCGAGAGTTTCTGTGCTACGAAGACCATGTTAAGGATATTGAGCGCTCAGACAAGACAAATTCGCAATAGTGATGAGTTCAACATGGACAGAAAATGCTAGGTGAATGCTTTTTTTTTTTTTTCGTCTTGGCAATATTTTTCGTAAATAATGCTGAAATTGCTAGAGTGATGCTAGTAGCTTCGTGGCTGCCGTAATTCGTCGCGTTTAATGCTCTATGATTGAGGTCTGACTAAATAATTGATTTTTCTTTTCTCCTCGAAAGTCCGCGGAACGCACCAGTCATCACCAACTCTACGGTTTTACTCATTACAGCGCTTCGTAAATACACTTTTGCGTTGTTCCCTCTATTTGCATTGAGAAACAAGTTGGACTTGGCATCCATAAGGCCAACCATCCGCTTTACGAGCTACCGTGCTTAAATATTCACTTAAGTTTAAGAGCGGACGTAGACTTCGGTACTGCGCAGAGGCTGCGGCTGGCACCGGTTTTCTAATTGGTGCCTTAACCGGATGTGACATTTATCGCCACCAAGCTTCTTTTCTTTCTTTTTTTTATTTTTTTTTTCAGCGGTAACCCTCACCGGCCCAATCGCATATGTAGAAAATGTAGGAATGTTCGTATCTCGAGCTGTTCTTCATACCGTTGTAGATTTCTTTATTCCGTGCGTGTCTTTCCATAATCTTGGCTTTCCGAATATTGTTACGGGAATAGCCTGAAATAGTGCATAAGTATACTATTTTGTTTTTGTTTTATTTGTATATCTTAGTTGTTGTTTTTTACTGTTTGTTTTTCGTATGAGAAATCGATGCGTGCTTTCAGCAGCCGCTTTGTGTGCAAGCTAGTGCTCTCTTTCGATGTTGTACATTATTTCTCTCATTATGCAATATCTATAACGTGCCACGTGACTTAATAGTCCGAGGTAATAACAAACAATGAAACGATGTTGGAGTGATAGCCTTTTTTGTTTCTTTTTTCCGGGAACACAAAACTGTTATTATTATTATTAAATTAATATTAAATTATTATAACCGCTACACACTTAGAATATAACGTACCCGTGCTCAATTGCTTCGTGATCCATACCGCCGCCTTCACATCGCTTAACGTTTGCGCTGATAATTCCATTTCCATCGCTCATTATCTGTTCGGGTAAGCCATCACGTGGTACTGAGCTTCTCTCAAGGTTTCTTTCTTTGTCCTCCGAATTATTACGGCCACATGGGATGTACTGACAGAGTTCACTGATTGTACTTGTATTTGCATATTTCGGTGAAATAGGTCAGCTACCATGCAATCATCTTGCTGCTGCTGCACAGTACACCATAAATGCTGTCGCCCTTTTTTGCTGCCGTTTCTTTCTCTCTCTCTCTTTCTTTTTTTTTTTTTTTGTACCACTACAATTAGGGAACGTGGCAAAAGCGGACCATCTGTTCTGAGTGAAGGCCACAGTGTCGCTCGCGGTCGCCAGCAAGGGCTTCTCAGGCGCATCGTGCTTTCATTGTCATTGCCACGACTGTTAATTACGTCACGGCCATTTGCATGCACGGACCATAAACGCCACGGGTAACTGCGCCTCCACTGCCGCGAGACAATAGAATTGCGCTTTCTTGTCTTTAATCATACTCTATATACACGCACCGTGCGCACGCATCCCGACGCGTCAGTCTAATGAGAGTTTTACACAGCCACGCCTACACCCCGTGCAATGTGTCTGCGAGCAGGGGGAGAGCTGTCCCAGAGGTAGAGATGTCTAGATTTGGACGAAAAAAAACACGCAATGGCTTGCGGTCGGTGACCAAGTCAAAAGTTAATTGACGTTTCGGCATTGTGAATAACAACTCCTTACGGGTTCCCAAACGCCGATTACCCTCTGACGTCATCATGACCACAAGCCTCTGGGTGTGCCTGTGTGTGTGTGTGTGTGTGTGTTTGTTTCTTAGTTCAAGATGTTAAACAGGTGATTCCGCTAAGCGCCGTCAGTGATGTACAGCCGTCGCCAGACTTAACCCGAACAACAAAGACACATCTCTTGCCACTTATTCCACACAAATGCATTTTATGAGGAACAAGCGTTCAAGGCTTACAGTGTTACATCACGATGTAGCAGTGTAAGTCTTACAGCTGTATCTTACACCGTACTTTCTAAACTTTTGTTTCTAATTTTTATTCATTCTTTTATGGTTTTTTTCTTCTTTTTATTTATTCATTTATTATTTTTTTTTGAAGAGCTTGGCTAACGTTAGCTGGGACATCCTATATATACCCCAACCAGAAATGTTCTCAAGCACCACCCACAAGACAAACGTCCGAGTTATGACGGAATCTGTGCACGTAAGCCGGCGAAACCATGCGTCATCTATCTTTCAGCTAATTAGTGTTTTTTTTTTCGCACGTTTACCGCGGGTTCCAAAAGGCGTTCTGATGTCTCGCGGCTGCGCCGTCATGAGTCGTTTCTGTTTTAGCATCTCTGGAAAAAATTTATCGATGGCGTGATATCCAACATATATTTAGCAAGACTAGCATTCGTGCTATTCATTAATGATTCATATCTATATAAATTGACAGCGTACGGAAGACGACACCAAAAGAAAGAAAGAAAATTAAGGGAAGCGATTTGTACAGTGTAAAAAGTAAATTAGAACGAACAAAGAAAAAAAATACATAATTTATATTTTTACTAAAGAAAATATATTTCAAAGTCAGAAACAAATTATTTTAATTCAAAAAATCGCTTTTTTCCCGCTTGTGGTCAAGGACACCATTTTCCGCCATTTTAGCAGAATTTGTCGCGATACGTACGGTAAAGTAAGAAAAAAAATCATAAATACTGTGAGCGCAATGAGACTTGTTTGTCCATTTATTATCATAAAATAAAATTTGGACGCAGTCTCACCAGCCAAACAAGTACAGGCAGGTAGATATTGCATGCATGCGCCATCTGATCTTAGTTTCTGAGTGAAAAACAACTGCAATCAGTGCTACTGATGCCGCTCAGGTCATGGCTATATAAACTCGTACAGCGGATAGTTTGATGTGTCTCGTAGTGCAGAGTGTCCTGGCACCATGTGCCCTATATATTTACATATATAAACATTCCTACGTCATATCAAATGATTCAGTCTCCTGGACATATCCAGGAAGCCACGCCAACTGCAACTTAACTTCAGATATCTCAGATATTGAGCAGCACTCGACCAACCTGTTACTTAGCATCACATAAACCGCTGACCACAAGTTACACATGTCGTTTGCTTAGGTGCTATTTAAAGGCTGCTGATCAGAAAAATAGACCATTACCAGCCCTGCAACTCTGTCGATAATACTTTAATAGGTTAGAACTTTTTTATTAACTTTTTTATACTATATGACCAATCTGGCAAAGTGATATTCCGTTGCAGTTAGCCTTTAAACTTCCTGTGCAAGAGAACAAGCTCCTGAATCGCGAGCAAAGGGTCGACGCAGGCGATCCGGACGCTCTTGTGAAAGAACTCGGGTGGAAGCCTGTTGGATATGGAGCACGTGACAACGAAAATTTCGCGTAAAACCGGATTAAAACTAGATACTGTAGTGAACTCGCTGCGGTATCGCGGTTCTTTTTCAGCTTGTCGCGTCACCTCAAATCGCTCTTGGGAGGTTTGCTCTATGCTCCGATCCGTATATTCACTCACGGAAGCGCAATCTCGAAAGCTCACCGCTGTGTGCACGAAGCATTGCATCGTGCTCGCGTAAAAGGTTGCCCAGCAGTAAGGAACGCGCTGTTCGCTACACTTTAACCTGGTAAATTTTGATAAGTACAAATTGTGGGTCTCCCACTTTGTTTTCATTTTCTTTTCAAATGCTAAGCATTTCTCGGCGAACATTTGCTACTTTGACAGCATCTATCTAGCCGCCTACGTCTTTGTGCTCTCATGGTCGTTTCGTTAAATTGGTATGTACCAAAATTGGCATACTATGGCAAGAGTATATGACGAACATGAATGATATGTCATGACATGCGTGTCATGTAGGTCATGACAATAACTCAGCGAAAAAGGATTAACACTCAAAAACCACTGGAATGGGTTCCGACGAGGGCACTAAGCGAAGGAAACACTAAAAGATGATGGTAGAAATCATAGTCATGACCATGAGTGAGCAAACATGACAATGACTCAGCGAAAAAAGATTAATACCCAAAAAACGCTGCAATTAATGGGTTCGGACATGGGCACTAAGTGAAGGAAACACTGAAGGATTGTGATAGAAGTCATAATCATGACCATGACTGAGCAAAAATGAGAACGACTCGGCGGAGAAAGATTAACACTCAAAAACCAATGTAATGGGTTCGGACGTGGGCACTAAGTGAAGGAAAAGGCTAATATAATGGTTGATGGTCAAAGTCATAATCATGAGCATGACTCAAGCTTTCGCCTTAAGGTCTCTTTGGTGTAGCTAAAGGGACTCCGGAGGACTCATGACATGAATGTCATGACATGCGTATCATGTAGGTCATGAAAGAGCCACCTATGTCTTGGTGCTCTCGTGATCGTTTCGATAACTTGGTAGGCTCCTCGCACACTGCTTCGCATAGCATCGATTCTCACAGGGCTTGGGATCTGTCCGGATTTTTTTTTCTTTTTGCTTCGTTCCTTCCGCGCCTCGCTCAATGTAATAACAGTGATGAGGCTGACAGTTGTGGCGTTTGTCGCTTCGAAAGTTCGCGAGAGAGACGGTTTGCAGCTCCCATCATAGGCGAATGGCCGATTCGGTTATGTGCGCCTGCACTGATTGTGGAGAGGCATGGAAATGCACTCTGCCAACGTCTTCCTAGATAGCACAAGGCCTGTTCATTCCGATCCATGACGTCATGCTGCCTGGCACGACTGCCATAAAATCTCATGGGGATGCTCCCGAGGAAGCAGCGGTGATTTCGACATCACCGCTTTCGTCAGGCCGGGATTGGCCATGGAAATTTCGCTCCAAGTGGCATAGCATGACGTCTTAAGGCATAGTGCACAGGTCTGCTATTTACATAGGAAGCGTTGGCTCTACACGACAATGGAACCTGCGAGTGCTGCAAGAAGCGAGTGGGAAACGCCCGATACGCTACTTTTTTTCACACATGTCAATAGAAGCAGGCCATAGCGTTTCTCTCCAACGATCGTCTTCGTCCCCGTAGCTTCACCGCGCCGACACCTCGCACCGTGCGTCCGTCTGATTCGACGTTTGCATTTCGGTGCCTGCTTAAAACAAAAATATAGCATGGGATGAAAAGTGGGCGCGCGCGTGCGTGTGTGTGCGTGTGTGTGTGTGTGTGTGTGTGTGCGTGCGTGCGTGTGTGTGTGTGTGCGCGTGCGTGCGTGCGTGCGTGTGTGTGTGCGTGTGTGTGTGCGTGTGTGTGTGCGTGTGTGTGTGCGTGCGTGCGTGCGAGCGTGCGTGTGTGTGTGTGTGTGTGTGCGTGCGTGCGTGCGTGCGTGTGTGTGCGTGCGTGCGTGTGTGTGCGCATGTGCGCGCGTGCGTGCGTGCGTTCAAAAAGCATTCGCGTGCGGACGTTTCTTTACATGTCCGTCGCTCTAGCAATTCCGTAGAAAGCGAAGAGACGACTCGGATGCACTCTGTCTGTTCGTATAGGCTACAACACGCGAAACACTTGTGACCGCGTTCTTGGGTTGCATGACGTCGTCGAGTGCCATTTGAATGTTTGCACAAAGTTAGCTGGAGTAAATTTCTTTTTTTCTACGATCGATCGTACGGCAGTTACCACCGTTTAGGCGTCTAAACTCCAAAGTTCGTTCGTTAAAGAAAGCGTACACAATTTACCAGTTTATTTCTTTCCCCGCAATCTACTGCGCATATATTTGAAAAATGAGTTCTGCGCAAGCCCGCAAGGTGGAGGGAAGTTCGTGAAAGGGAAAACAATTGTCTTCCAGCCGACTGAAGCACCAAGCTGCAAAGGGAACCCGTACGAGTTTTTCAGATAGAAAGCGTTGAGGTTGAGGAATAAATTTGCCCTGGTCAGGGGATTCAACCCTGTACCAACATCTATCTGGGATGGTCGCTCTGCCATGTGGACTAATCGGGAGGCTAGCAGATCGCATAGCGAGACAGAATTCGTTTTCCTTATTTTTCTATATCTTGGTTTTATTCATTTGTATGATTTTGTATCACACCAGTGTACTCGTTTCGTCTTTTATCTCCTCAACAATTTTCAAGCTTCTCTCCTATACTGTATATATTGTACAGTTGGCCTTACTTTGATCTGTCTTTTTAATTTCTCGTTTTACTTTGGCACCCTTCCAGTATAAAACTGTTTCTGTATAAACTTACTTATCAATAAAATCGAACTTAATTGACTTAATGGACAACTCAAAGCAAGGAACAATGTGACAAATTAGTTCTGTAGAAGCCCGCGAGATGGAGGAAGGATCACGTAAGGGGAAAAAAATGTCATCCACCCCACGGCACGGTAAAGTGGATGACAACTGTTTACTTTCATTATATACCTTTCTGATACCTGTGTGACGTGCAGTGATCGGGACGTTAAACTCCACAATTTCATTTTGAACATGCAAAAGTGGTCGCTTCTTTTCTTTTTAATTAAATGATCTTCTACTGAAGAATTAATGGCTTCGGAGAGGAGGACGAGATAGAAACAATCCACAGATTCACTCACTCACTCACTCACTCACTCACTCACTCACTCACTCACTCACTCACTCACTCACTCACTCACTCACTCACTCACTCACTCACTCACTCACTCACTCACTCACTCACTCACTCACTCACTCACTCACTCACTCACTCACTCACTCACTCACTCACTCACTCACTCACTCACTCACTCACTCAATCAATCAATCAACTTTCCTAAGCACTTTCCTTGTTCCTGACTGTCTATTTAATGCACTGGTAGGGAGAAGGATATCTACAGTTTTCACCCAACGCGACATATCGATCGAACAGAGGGATCTCATCGACCGAACTGGTGGAACTCGATCCAGCAGAGACACCAGGTTCTGTAAACAGACCTGACAGCAGGCTTTTCGGGCGTCTGGTAGTCACGACGGACACAGCTGTGCCTATAATACTGTTATCGGCTTGAATTCCTCAACAATTACACAAGCGTTAGATGTTTTCGTAGAATATGGTGTTTGGAAATAAAATGCAAGCCTCCCGACCTTACGGTGAACCTACAGAGAAAAAAATGCCTCCCACATATTACGTAATACGTTATAAAGCTGGCGCACCGCGGCGGCGTTGCTAACCACGTGTCTCAACGGGCAACTCGGGTCGCTCGCGCTGCTTATCCTGTTTTCGTAAAGGAAGCAGAAAAAAAAAAATGCAAGTTACGGCATTCCGATGGTCCTTGTCGAGAAGTTGGGAAAGAGCGTACGTGGGCGTTTCAGGGACACGTGATGAGCGAGAGCCTGTGCCTGGCACCCCCTGCTGTGTGTACACGCGTCTTGTACATATACGGAAACACCCGCGTACGCTTTAATTACGACTGTCACCTTGCGGAATCTCGCGACTCGACGATAGAGCCATAGATGCGGAGAGTATAGGGAGGCGACGAGGCGACGTTATGCGCCCGACAACTAAGCGATCGAGCAGCGTAGGAATATGTACACTGACCGCGAATGCGCGCGTTAATCGTCAACGCACACAATACGCGGCTGCATTTCATTGTACATAGTTTAGCCCAGCACAAATCTATTAGGCTGGATCGCGATTGTATTTCAAGATGCTATCGAAGACATACGCCGAGGCAAAAGGCAACTATTCTTGAGAAACCATTGCTGCCATCTGTTTTTAACGCGAAGCTTCATATGTCTAGGCGAAATCCCACATGACTAGACGAAATCGCCTCTGTGCAGAAAATCATCATCATAAGCATTGGCTCGAGAGTCGTCGTCTTCTACCGCAGCTGGCTGCGTTGCCGCTCATCATTCCAGCGTAGAATTTCACTTCTCTTCTGTCGTCGTAATGTGAAGGCCGCGTTTACGGGAGTATTATCCGTTGCTTAAGGGGGTATGAGCCTGTCTTACGTAACGAACAGATTTAATTTTGAAGCAATTTGATTTTGGAAAAATCGCAAGCGGGAATGGCGGGCGAATGCTGCTGACCATGCCGCCGAGCAAACTCGAGTCATCGAACGCAAGCGACAACGGTGGACTGCGGGCAACCCGTCAGTGACGTCGTTCTCTCCGTCGCGGCCGAACGTGTGTGTAACCTCATACTTGAGAAATACTTTAATCAACCGTCGGGATTAACCCAGTGATAAACACCGGCGCCGCACGTTTCAGCTTCGCTGGTTAACCATCTTCACGGAGTGGAAGGGCCGACGAAATCTATCTTTCTTTTTTTTTTTGTTCTGCTCATGCAAAGATTGGCAGTGCTGATACTTCATTTTGCACTCGCTGCAACGAAGTGGGCGATGTAGAGCATTTTTGTCTGGTCCTGCAAACAATTTCGTTCTGGGAGGAGGAGGAGACCTCTGATGTTTCTACGCGAAACTAAGCTAACTGATTCGTCGTGACAGATATTTCTTATCTTTTTTTATATATATATGAATACCTTACAGGCCTTCAGGTAGGCACTGGGTAAGAGGGAACTGCGGTTACATGAACGTAAAGTCGAAACTTAAAAAAAAAATGTCGGCATAACAAGAGCACTATTCGTACAACGCAGCAGTACGCAACGTCTTAACAGTCAATACAAAAGTTAAGTTAGAATGAAAACTAAAAACAGGACAAAAATGCACACGGAAGGACATTTGAACATGTTACATTGAGATCATTGTATTACAGGGTAGACGTACAAACATGACGGAAGCCATATCAAGTGGCGAAGTAGCGCAACGCTAAGTAAAACAAAAACAAAATAAAGCAAAGAAATAAAAAATAAGGATGACATGAATGAAGCGCTCAGGTGGAGCTATTGCCGTTTTAGCCTGCAATGCAAACCCCACCGGTAGCAACATCATTCACTATCACCAGCCCCATCGCGCTTCTAATAATCTAAATAGTTTATGTGGTTAAACATTCCTAAGCTGCAAAGTATGGGCTTCGAGGTTATCTTCCGGCTGTTTTTCTTGGCTAACATTTTGGGAAAGGCAGCACTTTCACCGGCCATACTTCCAATATTTTCGCAGGACGTGAGGGAGGACGGCGTGGTGATGGGGCACCCCTGATTTTTATTGCTTTTTTTGAACACCTCAGGTTCCTAATAACTTGCACGCAAATCTAAGCACACCTGGCCTACTTGCATTCCATCCCGAT
Organism: Dermacentor silvarum; assembly: GCF_013339745.2. NCBI lineage: Eukaryota > Metazoa > Arthropoda > Arachnida > Ixodida > Ixodidae > Dermacentor > Dermacentor silvarum. Next base: position 12,161,574 of record NC_051155.1, on the reverse strand, counting down.
GGAAGCGCGATCGCTGCAGCCGGGATTCGATCCCTCGACTTCGTGCTCATTTGCATACCACCCTAATAGTTATTATAACTGAACCCTTACAGCCTGCCTACTACAAATCTGCGGCCGTAAAAGCCCGCAGTTTTCCAGCCGCCGGTGCTGTACACTTTGCCGGACACTCTGACGATCCCGCGCAGGCGATGGAAAGTTCCCCAATCCTCCGTGTCCCCCCCCCCCCCCCCCCTCCAAGTGGTGGCGCAATACGGCCTCGTAACAAAAACAAACATCAGCGAAAACAGAAAGGGGAGCCTGGCTAGTCAATAACGACGACGTCGAAGAAGATGATGTCGATCATGGTCAACTATTACAGGCACACACAAAGCGGGATAGGCCACGAATCGGGCGGTAAGAAGACACGCAAGACAAATAATTACTCGAAGGAGAAAAGCCAAAAAACTCGAGAAAGAAAGACGTTCCTCGTGTTTCTCTTTCTAGCAAGAGAGAGAGTAAAAAAAAAGAGAGAGAGAAAGTAAACAAAACTCCTTCGAAAAGCGACGGATCGTTTTGCTTGGCTTCCTGGCTCATCGCACGACGCCCCCATTCTCGATGCTCCGAGCGGAGACGTCGTCAGGCGCCCGTGACGGACGGGCCAGACCACCAGATCACGAGAGAAAGGGAAAAAAATAATAAGCACACGGAATAGGAGAGAGACAGCGAGGGACTAGGCGAACGAGCAAGCATAACTTGGGTCTCGCGTTATCGTGTGACTGGGTGAAACGCGATAGCGCACCCAGCGTCAGACATACGCGCTCACTTCCTGCTGCTGCCGCTGCCGAGGCTGCTGCTACGCCTAGACAGCTTCTGACGACGACAACGAATGACGGCGAAAGACCAAGGTTAGCGGCGCGGACGGGAGAGCTGGAGACAGTATCCCCCTCAGTCACGAATTATGATCGACTGTCGATACCTGAGTGAAGCATGCATCATTTTATGTCAGGTTGCTTGAGAGACTCCACTGAAAGGGAGTCAAGGTGGTAGAAGGATTCTGTGCATTTCATGATGAGTTATCATAATTACAGAGCAACTAAATGTTTGAATATTATAAACGTTTCTTCATAAAAAAATTGTCGCAGTTTCCCAGGAAAGGTGAAGCATCAATTGCTATAGCAACTTAGAAGAGAGCTATATGCAGTATGGATGGTAGTTTTATCATCTGTATAAACTTCGACATGCAGCAGCACCAGCAACGCGCAGAACTTTTGTCGACGCCGTCGCCGGTTTGCCCGCGTTCGCACCGAACGCGCGCGGCGTTGGTGACTGTTGCCAGGGCCTTTGGTGGTGGTGGCACGGAGGTTTTCGACGAGATCAGAACGGGAAACTCGTCGAGCAGCGTCGGAAGTCTTTACCACATTCTTAGACCCTCCCCCCCACTCACTCATGGCCACTCCCTCATCCCGGGCATGGAATAATATCCTCGCCGGGACCAGCCTGGAGGATCAGCTCCGGGCCGTGGACAGAGCCGGGGAGGTGGCTGTCAGGCATGACCTGACAGACTACCTCCCCCCTTGAACGACACCTATTGTCGAATAAAGTTGTACCTACCTACCTACCACATTCTCGCCTCGCGACGTTTTTATGTATACACGCATTTGGTGCCGCAGCTAACCGTCGCCTCCCGTCGGCAGTGCAGTAAACGACGTGTACGTTCCTACGCAACAAGTGGCCTTTGGCAACAGTAATGCGCCACTACCTTAACCATTCTCATTTTATATTTTTTTTCGGGGCATTCTACGGCGGCCAACGCGTATAGACAACGCCCGTTGGCCGCCGCAAAATGCCGCCGCTCAACGTCGTATATTGTCGATTCCATCTAAACGAACCCACACACATAACCACGTTTTAGAAAAACGATCTTAAATATATCGCATCTCATTTTCACCGCAGTAAGATCGTTCTAGGAGCACAATATGAAGTTTCCTCGGTAGCATATACCTTTTAATTAAATTTACGTATTTGCCTTGGCAATATAACATAAATGTAATTTTAACTCCGTGGAGTTGTCGCACGCAGCCATTTGGTGTTGCGCAGACGGTTCAACTCAGTTACAATAATAGCGCACCGCCCCCAGATGGAGCTTTGAACCCGATTCAAATTAGAGTCGCAGCACGCACTGTCGATTCAATTCACGTTCGACGTCTTGTGTTGATAAGTCGGCGGTCGCGAAGCGCACTTTAATTGATTGTGCGGCTTACGGAGCAACCGGCACGCACCTGCGCGTACTGCACCGAACTAGTGAGGCGCAACGTTAATCGTTTTGGCGGGGTCACTACGCAAACGTTGTTCTCCGCTGCTCTCTTTGCGGTGCATGCAGGGTAATATTCGTTCCTCGCAGCCACCGGTTAATATCCTTGCTATGCGTCTCTTGTCGGTCTGTTCGCCATTCAAATGTGAAAAGAATCTGTGTTCGCCACTCGTCGCCATCGGACTCCGTCTGCCTTTGCAAAACGTCGAATGGTCTTAGGACTGTTCAGATACTTTTTTTTTTTTTTTTGCTGGCATGAACGAGTTCGTGAGACGAAGTGCGAGGTATTTTATCAGAACTTGCGGCTTATCTTGAACACCGCCTTAGTTTAAATGCTGTGGCTGTTGTACCGCCTAAAATGCAATGCTCGCCGCCAGTCTGCAATATAACGTGTGTCCCAGCTAAGGTTGCCAAGCTGCTCAAAGAAAAAAATATTTCAAAAATGCGGTGCAAGATACAAACATAGCACCTACGGTGTTTGGTTGTCAGAGGTCCGAAGATTGAACAGCATAGGTTTTAAAATTGTGTCTTGCAGCGTGTGTTTTAAATTTTTTTTTTCGATGAATTAAGAGTTTGGCTAACGTAAGCTGGGGCGCTCTCTATAGGCCGCATCTTAGAGATGCATTTCTGAATGCAGGTGGCGAATTTGCAGCGCTGGTCGATTCCCAAACTACATAAAATACTTGTACTTATAAAACAGAACCGCAAAGACGAAGCGCAACGGACAAAACAACCGACTTAGCGCTGCTCTATAAGTCTTTGCAGCGCAGGACGAAGGCCTGCTCTATAAGTAGAAGACTTTCTGCCGTCCTCGATGCGCTTCCCTTCTCTTGGTATCCATTCTGTAACCCTAATGGTCCACCGTTATTCATCCTACGCATTAGCCCCACGCAGCGCACCCCCGTTTGTTCTCTTAGCCTTAATAAACTACTCTTTGTGCGGTCCTTACTTGTTCTCGAGCTTCTTTGTTACAGTTGCGAGCTATTATATCCCCCTGTCACCAGATACGATTCTTCTGTAAATTTCTTTCTCACTGTGAGTAATTGACCAATAAACGCGTGAAATTTGTGCAGGCGAACATTATCTTTGTCTTCTGCATTTCCACAATTCTTGATCATGAAGGTCCTTCATTTGTTGTAATTCCTCTCCATTGGTTAGGTATCTGCAAACCGAAGGTCGTTTCGCCATCTACTCCTAATCCTTCCCAGTACAATACTTCTTCTAAGAAGCAAATATCTAATCTTTCTACTTTTCTTGTGGAAACCAAGTGCTGTGGAATCCTTGTAGTGGATATTCATTTCCAGATGCGTAAGGATCCCTTGTTCACCATGGGCAGCCGGCTAAACGCAGAAGGTTCCTAAGTAGTATTTTATACTTGAGCGCAATGGGTCGACTTCAATCTTTAACGCGAATTTGTTGGCGTTCTTCCAGGACACAAGTTGTGAGGCACGTGATCGCTGCGGTTTTCCCTGGTCAGCTATAAGTGGTTATCAAGCTGCAGCGCAAGCCTTAATAAACTACACAACAGTTGCGCTATTATCTCCCCCTGCACCAGATGGCACTGCCAAAAACGCGTGAAATTTGTGCAGGCGAGATCCGATCACCTTCCGTAGGTAAAATCGATATAGTACAGAAGCAAATATCTCATCAAAGTGAAAGTGGCATTTCCAGATGCGTACGTATCCCTTGTTCACCATGGGCAGCCGGCTAAACGCAGAAGGTTCCTAAGTAGTCTTGAGCACACGACGCGAATTTCGGAAGCACACGTGATCGCTGCGGTAGCGTGGTTGCTGTTGTGCCGCTGGGGTCTCCGGTACGATCCCGTGCGCGGTGGCCTCAATTCGAAGGAGGCGAAATGCAAGAACGGTCCCGTACTGAGATTAATCACCGCGGAAAGGTAAACAATCCGATCACGTGACACACCGCCGCCCTCGCACCTGGGGCGGTATTCTGTAAGAGTCTGCTTAGTGGACTGTCGGCTGTCGCTGATTGGCTGCTGCTTCACGTGCAGGAAGGAAGCTGGTCAGTGACAGCCGAAATGGACAGTCCACTAAGCAGACTCTTACAGAATACCGCCCCTGCTCTTGGAGCGCATGGAACTGTTTTTTCCATGAGTGAGCAAGCAGTCGCACTCTCGCTTCACTACTGCACCGCTCCTCTCTGGTCCTTGCCTCCACTTCTGCTCTGCCAATGGAATGCGCCAAAAGGCATACTACATAGAACCTCGTTATATAGCAAAGTCGCAGGAGAAAATACATTGCGTGAAGTGTAGTTAAACAAGCTCCGCACTCCTAAGTTGAATCTAAGAGAAAGCGTAAAGCTCAGGGAGCCTAGATGCAGGGAGCGCGTGCATGTAGCGCTTGCATGTAGGCTCCCGAGTGAAGCTTATTTTTCAGCGCCCCGCGCTGCGCCCGCTGGGGGGGGGGCACAGAATATATTTTTTACAGCGAAGCTGTTAAGGGCTCACTATTCGATGGTCGCATCCGGATGTAAAAAAAAAAAAAACGCCCATTGGCCGTATGCTGTATGTGCAAGTGAACGTCCACGAGGGACGCACGCTTTCACGGGGAGCGAACGCACGGCGGATGCAAACGCGACTTATTCCGTTGCGCGAAAGGCCGTGGAATGACGGGAGGGAGGGAAGGGAGGCGACGTTTAGCTGCGGCACCAAATGCGTATCTTGTGAGCGGGCGCAAGGGGAACTGGCGGCTCAAACTTCGCGAAAGGAGGAGAGCGGAAAGGCAGGGCGGGAGGGAGGGGTTGCGGCTTCTGCTCTGCGAGCAACTTGTACTTTGCGCGGCGCCGGTCGGTCACGCGCACCGTATCTGGAAAGCGATCTGCCGCACGGCTCCTACCTTTGCACGCGCTGTGCTTTCGCCGCTCAGTTTCCGTTGAAGCGATAGACCGCATGAACATTCGCTCGCTACTACTGGCGCGCTTGCTCACGCCAGCGTTTTGACAGCGGTTGTGTGCGGTCACACAAACAAAGCGCAGAACTGTTGTCGACGGCGGCGGCGTTTTGCCCGCGTTCGCACCGAACGAGCGCGGCGTTGGTGACGTGTTTATGAAGAACGTGCCAACCTTTGCCGCTACACCCTATGGCGGTGTACCGTAGCGACCATAGGGCCATGGTCCCTGTGGTCACTAAATAAATGAAAACCACCGGATCATATATATTTCTCATACTTTAATAGTTCAAATTAACAATTACACCATCACATCTTAATAGTCAATATTGGAAATACATAATTCCCACAATAGTACAGCTTCGCTGGTCTTCCATCTCCACCCCAGTGGAAGGGCTGACATTTTTTTATTCTATCACACCCCCAGAAAGATTTGGTCTGTTGAGATGCGGAGCTCAGTCGGAACAGCTCGATCTTTCAAGGGAGCTGTCCTACAATACCGAAAACCATCTACGACAGCTTGCAGTTGCACCTTCCGAGGAATGAAACAACGGAGCTAATCTGGGTGCGACCGTCCCCCTCCGCCCGGAAGCACCATAGAATTTGCTTTTCATTCGTCTATTTATTCATTTATTTTATTGCGATAGCAATTATATGGACACTTCAACCGGATTTCTGCCGTCGGCGTCGCCGTCGCCGTGAGGTTCCCTATAGATAAAATCTTCGCCGCGCGCCGTATGCCCGAGCGGAAGCGTGCGGGGACGCGCGTCACGGAGAGCGTACGCATTCAATCTCCCACGCGCAAGCAAGGAAGCGGGAAGCCAGCGGCGGAGGGAGCGGGGGGGGGGGGGGGCGCACTTCTGCTCTGCCAACAACCGCGCTCGTCGCTCGCTCGCACCGTCGCTTATCTCCACACGGCTCTGACCTTTATGCGCCGTGCATTCGCCGCTCAGTTTCCGTTGAAGCGATAGACCGCACGTACCTTCGCCCGCTGCGGCGTATATGCGCTTGCTGCCAGCGTTTTGACAGTCGTTGTCTGCAGTCATTCAGTGTGATCTATTCATGCTTGTTTGTGCGCGCTCACACCACGCTTGTTCAATCAGTTAGTAATAGTCGGGCCACATTTTCCAACGCACGCTACGCATGCAATGCTGCCCGGGTCGGCAGTGCAGCGCTACAGGTGTGTCCCTTCACACGCGCTGCCCACGGGAAGCGCTTCTAATCAACACCACCGTTTCACACGCGCCTTCTCGTGGTCATCGAGTCTCTCTTCATGTCGGTCTACTTACGCCGCAGCACACCTGCTTACTTAAACAGCTCATGTTTACTACAATTCATATTGCTACCAAAGCCGCTCACCTTACTTCGTATGACATTACTGCGTTGCTATCGCATTCATTGCTTCGCCCTTAGGGCGAAACTGTGACATTTTTTTGTTTACTTAGTTGCCACTCTTGTGCGTGCGTCTCTCTCAGGCGTCCCGAGGAGATGCAGACTAATTTAAACTTTCCCACCAACGAATTGTACAACAGAAGAAAGAATATTTGAAGGACGAAAAGAATTCACGGAAACTCAACCGAAAGCCTCACAGCCCGAAAGAGTGATAGCTAAGGCAACAAGACAACTGCGATATCCACGCCGGCACGACGACGGGATGATGGCTCCCGGGTAAAGGAGGGGGGAGGGGGGGGCTGAATGGAGGCAGCGAAGGATTGAAGGCAACGAAGGATTCTGTCAACTTGTTTAGCCACGAAAGCATCATAAGAACATAACATTTCATGGCCTGCGACAGACGCCGCCAAAAATGAAGGGAAGCTAAAACAGAGCTATCCCTGAGGAAGAAAATTGACAAGGTCTCCTGTTCTTCTACTTCCTCTTCTTCTTATTATTATTATTACTAGATAATAATAATAATTATTATGATCTCGTTTGAAAACATATATGCAGTGTAAAGAGAAGTAATCAAGCAGGAAACTGCCACCGTAAAAAAAGGCACGACGCCTGCCTACTCTTCCGAAAGGAGCTAGGGGACAGAAACAGAGACATAGAAGGTAGACAGAAAGAAAAGAAAGAGGAAAACAAAAACAAAAACAAGATGACAGATCTCCAAGGCTAAAGTAAAACCACTACAAAGAATACAGTATAGCGGTATAGGAATGGAAAAAGATCACTGCAGATCGCGTTACTAAAAAAAATGCTTTAAAAAATAGACGAAATAATGTCCCAAGGAAAACGGAACACAAGAAAGTTCGTCCGCCTCTGCCAGTAAGAAAAAGCAGGAAAACAAGCACGCACATAGCACTTCTCGTAATGAGATGGGCGCACTTCTCTCGTCGAGGGTTTGGTGGGGAAGTGCGCGGCAGCGAAAAAAATGTCATGCACGTACACGCCACCGGTAAAGCCCCCGCGGTTGACAGGGCACGCCCATCGAGTTCTTGCGCACACGTCATCAGCATGCGAGCACACGTAGCTCATAAATGTGCGACCGCAGCGCCCTCTGAGGGAAACGCGTGCTCGCGCACGACTGTCGCATGTGGGCACACTCTGTCAAAAACAGTCGTCGGGCAGCAAACGCTGTGTCACCGAAAATGTCGGATACTGCATTATAGGGGGCCAGCTTAATAATAATTTCTTGGGGTTTTACGGGTCAAAACCACGACCTGATTATGAGACACGCCGTAGTGCGCGGGGGGGGGGGGGGGGGGGAGACTCAGGATTAATTTTGACCACCTGGGGTTCTTTAACGTACACTCAATGCACGGTAGACGGGCTTTTCTTTCCTTTCTTTTGCATTTCGCCCCATCGAAATGCGACCGCCGCGACCAGGATTTGAACCCGCGACCACGTGTAGTCCTGCTTACCAGTGTAAGGCCAAAGTCGCTAAGCAACCACGGCGGGTTTATAGGACTAGCTGGGGTTCCTTTACCTGTCATACGTTATTTCCAAAACCTGCCGCGGTGGCTCAGTCGGCTAAGGCGTTGCGCTGCTGAGCACGAGATCGCGGGATCGAATCCCGGCCGCGGCGGCCGCATTTCGATGGAGGCGAAATGCAAAAACGCCCGCGTGCTTGCGTGGTAGTGCACGTTAAAGAACCTCAGGTGGTCAAAATTAATCAGGAGCCCTCCACTATACGGCGTGCCTCATAATCAGAAGTGGTTTTGGCACTATACCCCAGAAAGAAGTTATTTCCAACACACATTATAGATTTCTTCCTCATGTTTTCTTCATTCGTGCATTCCGGTGGGGGAGGGGCCAAATCGTGGGAGGTGGTGTTAAAGCTGTGTGCCTGTTATGACTCAATACAAAGCAATTTAAGAAAGCACCGTCTCGTGGCCGTTTTACGAAATCGTAAGAATAGGTTCAAAAATATTGATAAAGCACGCCGAGAAATTGCACTTGCATACAGTGTGCGCGATCAAGCCTAAAGTGAATGCTACAAGTTGCATGCCGGCGGCCATAGGAGACAGCGCATTGGCTGCCGGGTGACGTAAGCAAATCGTCGCTTCGAGGTGCGCGGCTTTGTGCTCGTTGCAGCCCCCTAGTTTCGGTTTAGCGCGCGCTCTGATGGCCGAATTTAAGCGACTGGGTACCACGTACCACCCTTCACCCCATGGGCACCACCACTGACAGCACGTCTTCGGTGGAACGGACCTTTTATTTCAAAACGGCGATTTTCAAATATTACTTAAAGTCTTCAAAACACCTGCTCACAGAAATGTTCGAGTTCCGCGTGCTGTATGCTATACATTGCTACATAAACCAGCAGAGAACAATAACAGTTACATAGTATAAGCAAACTGTATCATATAAACACCAAAATGTTATGTGCAGTCGATAATGTACAAGAGAGAATTTACATGAACCCTTCATGCACGAATTACGACTGAGTGTTCTTAAGGCCTTCGAATGTCTATACTTTTTTGCTGAAATCAGGCGAGACACTTCAGGAAGTAACTTTTGCGCGTTTGGATTAAATATTGAGGTCACTTCCGGTGAGTCCTGATAACTAAAAAATACGAATATGGCCATCGACTTCCTTAGGTGGTGCGTGTATATATATATATATATATATATATATATATATATATATATATATATATTGCAAGGTGGAAGGAGGGCACGAGCTGGTGTCGGGAGACAACCACGTTAGGGACTTGCCTGCTCTGGCTGTCTTTTGTATATAAGCTGTCAATAGATTTCACTATTTCTTTAATCCTTGTGTCACAATATATATATATATATATATATATATATATATATATAAACCAACACGTTTGTTACAGCTAGATGTACCATTGTAACTGAGTTGGGGCCCTTCTGATGCAAGCAACAGCCCGAATTCACAGCAGTGATGCAGAGGAACTCGTCGAACTCTACATGAAACCTGGTGGCGCACCTCCTAATTAGGCTTGTTTCGCATTACTCTCCATATTAAAATATCATATGACATGGTCTATGTTAACATAGCGTTGCGTTTGCATTCAGAGCATTGGTGAAGGAAAGTGCTTTTCTTGTCATCATCATTCGTAACATTGCAAGATATGTTGCATATCCATATGCAGACACCATGACTGACCACTAGGTGAAGTTTATTTGGACATTACAAAACGTAAATGCACAATGCCACAAATGAGATTTCGTTTTTCTTCGACATGACAAAAAAAAAAAAAAAAAAAAGATGTGAACATCGTTCTATATTATTTGCGATAACGGCTGTTCATTATTCGAAAAGTATGCGATATTCGATTTGATTCGCCTTTGGCACAGCTCCATTCGTATTCGATTCGGCCTCAAAAATCACTATTCGAACACCCCTAAAGTTCGTTAAAGAGACCTCGATCCCTTCGGAGGTGAACTCCACCTCGGACTCCGGAAAGGCGACGCGTTATGTTCCACGCAACTTTCGTGGCGACGCATTCAAACAGGGCGTGCTGTATATAGTTTCGCATTTGCCCTATTTTGGGCAATGATGGGTAGTACCACGACATTTTTCATACTTTTTTTTAACCAGCGGCCGTGGTAGTACACCCAATTTTGAGTCAAATACCTTTACGTCGCTTGGTAAACAATATTTACGCCATAGCTTCCGTGTTCTATGCTTTCGCAATTCAGACATCTAAATCAACACCGCACTGTGAACAAGATCGTCGCCGCAGCAACAGCAGCAGCATTTAGATACGGTCTTACATAACCTCCGCATTTGCTCCAGGCAGCTCGGTATACTTTTTCAAAATGTTTTCCCATCAGCTGCTCCACAGTTAGACAAATACACAGCAGCTATAAGATACTTCCGGTGCTGCACCTACATGTTAATCTACCTTTTTTTGCATTGCGCGCAATTTTAGGCAGCCGAACGCGCTTTAGCCTTCACGGTTGTCGGATACATACGGCTCGATGCCCAAAACAGATGCGGTCGCCGCACTGTGACCCGAAGCCTACAAGGGGTAGGCTTCGGGCCACGTGACCACGTGACCGCATTTACATGAACTAGTCTGGACAACCACGCCACGGCACACAGCGTCGAGCCGAGACACCAACGCGTTCGATTTGGGCTTCAACGATTGCCGCTGCCCGTCTACAACAGCTCTATTTCACGGGTCTTATCGCTACGATGAGCTCGCGCTGCACACGGTGCTTGCCTTGCCCTGATACTATTCCCGACGCAGGCACATGAATTGCGACGCCGTAATGATTGGTCCCGCGCAAAATATCGGCGCTGGCTGGCCCGACCCAGTCAACGTTCGCGTGCCCGCCGTAAACGGGTCGGGCTGAGTCAACCTGTGCCATGCAGTTATAGCGTTTATATCAACTCTACAGGCATGTTCCAGCCCGACAAGCCGACTCGACTCGCTACTTGCCGGGTTCCTGCAAGCGCCCCGAAAGTAAGCTGATCCTAGCCGAGGTAGGGCCGTTGTCAAGAGACCGAATGAACCCGGAAGGACGGGAGGATGACCACCAAACAGAAGGGGAAAACAACGAAAAAAAACAAAAAAACTTCGAGAACGCGGGAGCGTTTGCAAATGGATTCAGTGGCGATTTAGTGGTAAATGTGACAGAAATGGGTTAGAGTTACGCCGCACCTGTTTGAGGTACCGGATGCATAACTTAACGTAAGGCAACTGCAACTTTCAGCGGAGTTCTCTCAGGCGTATTGCTTGTAAATTGACCTAGAATAAACGAATAAATGAAGAAAAAAATCACAGCATATCTACGGGGTGAATGATGATGAGTGGGCAAAGCTCCGGAGGGAATCATCGGATCTCCCGCTTAAGGGGACGCTAGCACAAACGCGTTAGAAACGTGCAGTACTCTCTAGTAAAGGGGAGCGGCCACAGCGTCTTACGCAGCCATTTACACATGCCGGAACGTGCACCGCGTTTGCCGACGCCATCACATGACTGCTGAGAGAGTATACCCCCCGTATTCATTCATAACGCTCCTCGACTTGAACTTGACTTGCCACCGCTTTGGGCAGCGCGTTCGAAACGCGCTGAAGGTAAGGCGGAGAGGCCACAGCGTCTTACACCAGCTTCTTACATGGGCCGTAACGCGCTAGCACAAACGCGTTAGAAACGCGCTAGAAACGCGGCCTTTCGTTAATGTTGGGTATTTATTGCCATCGTGGTGCGTGTGTCCATGTCCGCTTCGTGGCGTAGTGGGCTAACGCCGCGCGCTCGGAAGCGAGGGGTCCCTGGTTCGATTCCGCGCTACGGACACAACTTCAGAATGTTTTTCTCATTTTTCTCAGACTGGTTACACACTACAGGTTACACACTACTACTACGACGACGGGGACGGAACGGGTGCCGCTATAAGGAGCTTCGCCCCTAACAGCGTTCCTTACATTGCAAAGTGTTCTTCAGGAGCTCACTCGAAAAACGTGCGGCCTGGTCGAGGAGCGAAGTGAAACTGACGGTGCAACTGACCGTCAGTAGCACTATATATATATATATATATATATATATATATATATATATATATATATATAAGTACGTGACCGGCTTCCAACACTTCACACATGTCTACTTTTTTGTCCACTTTGACACTCCTAATGCTAACGCATTTCGAAAAATTACCCAGCTGCAACGTACCTGTAAGAATGTAGGTGATGCGAACCTTTCGTTAAGTTGATAATTCCATGTTGCAAGATTACATGCGACGTGGACAATGATTTTATTGCGATCCTATAAGTAACGTGTAATATCAGGCTATCGCAGAAACATGTCAACGCTATCGAGTCTTCTCTTTCACATGGAGGCAAGTTCATACGCACTAAGTTTTCCCACCATGTTAGAGCACATGAGCGGAAATATAAGCACGTGATAAAAGATTAAGTAAATCGCGGTGAATATAGGTTAAACCATATTTAAGTATCTATTTTCAACTTGTTAAGATAAACTTCGGAGCTAGGATAGAAATGTAGTCTCACAGATTATCAAATATAAATATGTTCGCAGTTTAGACAACCAGATCAGAGAAAAGCTCTAGAAGAACGTTGTACAACTGCTAATGCTGAAACGAAAGAGCTCTCAGCGTCGACTCGGAGGGGCGAGTCAGTCTAACTGTCACAATGTTTATTTCGCTGATGTTAGTTTCTTCACACGTGCCCTCACTTTCAAACAAGTGTTTAACCTAGCGAGTTATTCTTTTTGTGAAGTCTCCTGTTGGTGCACCGCACAGCAGGTCCCAACTTTCAATGACATAGCCACGTTAACGTCGACGCAGTGACAGTCGCAAAGGGGATGTGTGGTGTTTGTTTTAGGGAAGAATGGTGTACAGAGGTTTATGCAGAGTAATGCGACGCCAAAGGCAGTGGTAAGGTTGACTAATATTAGCAATTTCAATTCCTTTGTTTATCGCGTAATGTAAACCGGCGCATGCGCTCTATACGGCAAAATAGCAGCAGCGGCAGCCACGTGGTAGCAAAGTACGGCTGGATTTACAAATAGAGAAAGAAGAAAACGGCCGCAGAAATTCTTGTGTTTTTACGTAGCGAACTTAAACCTGAACATTTGAGCTCTAAATTCTGACCATTTGCAGTAGTTGACGTGCGACCATAGAATGGGGGCTTTTGCGTATTACACTTTTACGCGCCTCCTTAACCAACCGCCACCCAACCTCCTCATTTGCTTCTCTTTTTTTTTTTCTTTTTTTTTGCCACCGTTTCTTTATTGGACAGCGATTATGACCAAAAACAGGGAGAAGCAAGTTCGTAATTTTACAAAAAATAATGTTTCGTGCGTCCAGATATTTTTTTTTCTTTTGATAGTATACCTTGCGCCTAATCAGATAGACTGTGCAATGTTGCCAAATTTCTTCCGGACTTTGTTCCAAACAATTCAAACAATTCCTGTTGCGGAAGAAAATCACAGTGACGCGTTCAACAGACAAACGAAACTAAACAAAGCATTCACCTTTGGCTATACGATACTAGAAGCTTTCCGGTCCTTTGAACCTAATAGAAAAAATCGGAAGGCGGCCGCTGTGGCCTGAGATAGAACCGGCGACGTCGTGCTAAAAAAAAACCACCGCCCAAGCACTCCCTACAGATGGTTAACCAGCGAAGCTGAAACGTGCGGCCCCGGTGTTTAGCAGTGGGTTTAATCCGGACGCTGTATTGAAGCGTTTCTCAATTATTGGTTACATGTTTGTGTTTCTAGTGGAATGCAAGCGCCAATGGCGGGCGGATGCTGCTCACCACGACGCCGAGCTAGAGTGTACTAGATAATGGTCGAGTGGGCCGAACGGCGCTCTCCCGCTGAGGCGCCGCGTGTGGAAAAATTTTGCGAGGGCGCTGGCGAGCGAACTGGATTGGGGCGGAGACGCGCTCCGCGGCATATTCAACGCACTTTCGCTGCGGGCGCCGAGGCCGATTGCGCATAGTACGCTCTTAAAATAGTGCTTTATTTCAACTGCAAATTATGTTTACGCCATCTTGCCAAACATATATATTTGAGGCATGGATTATACAACGCGTCGTCTTCAGTTTTGCTGTCGTTGTCAAGCGCGTCGTCTGCTAGCGAGCGCGCGTTCGCTACGCGGACGCTGGCGGAGCCCAGTTTTTTCTCGCAGAACGTCTTTGTAGTACATTTGTTTTTATGTTTTAGTTACTTTGGTGCGCTCATGACTCTTCACGGCGGGTACCAAAGGTAGTTTCAGTCAAGTGAACCATTGTTTTTAACACTGTCTTCTAAAAGCAACTGGCATCTCTGCAACATGAAGCTACGTACGAAAATGTTATTATTGATAGCGTGTCATTTTACGCGCGCTTCTTGTCGGTGGATATTGATCAGGAACAATGATCGAAGAAAACAATATTAAAGTGAAATAAACCAGGTTTATTAGCTGCGTGGCGCGAAGAATGACCGATGTATTTCTACGTAATTAAATCAAAGGGTACATTGAGAATGGTACAAATGGTACAGTGAGAACTCCCGACCGTGCACGTTTGCATACGAAACACACGTATTAGTGAATACTGCACATAAAACTCTCATTCGCAGAAATATTACTCATAGCAGGCAATTGAAACTATATATATATATATATTTATTTATTTATTTATTTATTTATGAAAGTGTTATTGATATGCTGTACGACGCCGAACAGTCGTTTCCGTACGAATGTAACGCATAACCGCACTATTGCAGTCTCAAAGGTGAGAGACCGATGCAAGTGCGGACTGTTATTCCGAATGATTGTGCTGCCGGAGAGTTGTGGCTGTTGCGCAGAGGCGCAGTTCCTGAGAAAAATTAACGCAGAGTGTTAATAAGTCCGGCTAATAAGCTGCTAATAAGCCCTGCTAATAAGTGTAATAAGCTGTTATTCAATATAAATGCCCCGTTTTGGGGCCGCCTGTAAATCTGCTAACTTGATTCAGGCAAGGAAAACTTTTTTTTTTTTTTTGACAGTCTCACCATCTTTGCAACCCATTAAAACTGGGTGCCCCATGTGGTACCACACTTATCGTGTTGAACGAACGAAGCAGATCTACACATATCTGCACGTGTATGTGAGGTATGCCGTTTCTCTATTGCTTCATTATTGTCGTTATGATAGTGCGTCGAATAACTGAAAGCAGCCGCTTATAATATACAAGCTGCTTAGTTGAGCGGACAGACATTTGGGAATGGCATTACATTTATGTATGACATATAGGATAAGCGTAACATGTTTTCTCGGAAATCAGACCCGAGAATATTTATTTTGTTTACACTCTAGCAAAAGGACGAAGAACGCAGCCACCTGTCTTTTTTTTTTTTTTTAGTCCAAACAAATTTGTGGGTTTTACGTGGCAAAACCACGACGTGAGTATGAGGCACCCGGTTAGATTTCCCCACCTGGGGCTTTTTAACGTGCACCCAAATAGAAGTACACGAGTGTTTTCCATTTGTTCCCATCGAATTCCGCGACGGATTGAACCCGCGAGCTCCAGTTTAGCAGCGCAGCGCCGTATATTCACTATACCGGGTGTTCGAAAATTAAGGCTTAGGGAGATTTTTAAAAATCTCCTGCTGCAGTTAGCACAATTCTCATTGATGAGCTGGGTTATTCGAAGAGGCGGACATTAGTAGCACGAGAATCGAAACACCTGTTCACATTATTAACAAAATTGATTAATGAACTTCTTAGTTAATTACTTTACGACACATATTGCAATTTACGAATTGTAGCCGGTGATGTTGCAAAACGCCTCCACTTGAAATGAATTTCCAGAATGACACCAGAATGACACTGACCGCGATAATGACCCTGTACCCATTACTCCGCATTCTGTTACGCGAGTATGCGGAAAACTTGAATAGAATGTTGCGCTGCAGTTTTTTTTTTTTCAATAACAATGCTTCCCGTAAATCTGAGTACCCGCCGCGGGGGCTCAGTTAGCTAAGGCGTTGCGCTGCTGAGGACGAGTTCGCGGAATCGAATCCCGGCCGCGGCGGCCGCATTTCGATGGAGGCGAAATGCAAGAAGCCCGTGTGCTTGCGTTGTAGTGGACGTTAATGAACCCCAGGTGGCCAAATTAATCCGGAGCCCTGCACTACGGCGTGCCTTATAATCAGAACTGGTTTTGGCACGTAAAAAACCCCAAAAGAAGAAAGAAATCTGAGTACAAGGTGCCGGATGGGGCAGATATGCTTTACTTGTTTGAAGCGGCAAGCAGGAAGGTTACATATGTTTCTCCGTTTGCGTTCCGCAAGACCTACTGATGGAAAACTATATGCGGAACAATACACACGAGAGATACATGCTGCTTGAAGAACGAAGAAAAATATTTGTTCTCCAAAGGGAACCGTACAATAGTAGAATGAAAGCCGACACTGCGGCCGCAATGCACGGGCAATCACCGAGCGGCATTAAAAAATAAAATGAAGAGAAAGAAGGCATTTGTTCTTAAGACATATATACATGTGATATTCGTTATGAACACCGTTTGAGAGGTCTGAACGCAAATACCAGTGCGCGAAGTAGTGCGATTGACCCTGCCGAGCAGTATCGCCAGCAGTTTCCAGCGGCGCGACCTTGATGCGGCCCAATCCAGTTCGATCGCAGCGCCGCCACAGTATTTTTCCACGTCGGGCGCCTCACTGCAAAGCATGCGCCGCCCCAGCCGCTCGTCCACTCGACCATATTCTAGTACACTCTAGCCGAGCTAACTCAAGATATCGACCGCATGCGACAATGGCGAGCCGAGGAACTGCGTTGCGGGCAAGCAGCGTCAACGTGGCAATGGCGGGAACGCGTTCGCTAACGACGCCCCTAACAGCGCTGCCAATAGCACGCGCGCTTGGGTGCGACGTAGAGAACGACGTAACTGACCGCGCAGCCAATGGAACGTTCATCGAAACAAGGGACGAAAGGTTTTTTCGTTTCGCCTAGCCATATACAGCTTTCGCTGTAAAAAAAGCACCGGAATCGGCTCGTGCGATTGGTTTCTTTCTTTCCCTTTTCCTGTATGTTGTTTTTTTGCTCATTGCTTCGGCGGATTTCGCGGACACCTAACGTCAAAGTGACGCCGTAGACACGCCATCCACTTCGACAACAAAGCTTATTCACTCGAGGCTCCCGAGGCCTCCGGCGTCCGTTTCCGTACTGATATACCACTAGCGTTTCTCAGAGCGAAAGCGATCATGCAGCGAAAGTTGTCGACCCCCGAAAACGCGAGCCCGTGTGTTTTCCACCGGCAGCGGTTACGGTCGAACCCGGATATATCGAACCTGAAGGGGGATCAAAAAAAGTTTAATATATAGGTAATTATATACATCAAACTTTAAAAAAAAAATCGTCAGCCCCTCCACTCCGTGAAGATGGTTAACCAGCGAAGCTGAAACGTGCGGCCCCGGTGTTTTCACTGGGTTAAGCCCGAGGGTTCATTAAAGTATTTCTCAATTATGAGGTTACACACACGTTCGGCTGCGACGGAGAGAACGACGTCCCTGACGGTATGCCCACTGATTTTGATCTGCCGACTGTTGGTGACAGCAGTTTACCGGACGAGAAGGGAACGCTGTCGCTAACAGTCGGCAGACCAAAATCCGTGTCATGTCGGCCTAGTGTGAATGAGCCTTTACTAGAGAACCACAAGACACGTCAAACCACTTGGACGTTAGCACACATAAATCTCGGCGTTATAAAGTAAGTTCGCTCCTCATATGCTTGCCTTGGTTTCAATGTGTTCTGTTGGTTTGCGCGGTCGTTCGTTCTGCATTTGCTGAGAGATTATTCATCGCGCCTGCCTAATAAGGGGCGAGCGCCTGTCGTGGGAGGCGTGACGGCGCGCACTCATACGTGGAATACTTGTCTCAGCGGCGCGCAAAATGCGCACGCAATCCACGGAAGCGGGTATAAGGTTTGCTAACGCGAATTCTGGGCACCGGTTCAAGTGTACGGGCGGGAAGGACGGCGACAAGCAAAAGAAAGACAAGAAAACAAGGTGAATCAGTAAGAGAGACGGGAGACGATCCGTAACGCCCGTTCGCGCTTAAAAGAACTCGCGCTTCCAGACACGACGTCGTCTCTCCTCGCATGTCGCGCTGCTGCGTGCCTATGCTGCCTGAAACGCATGAGCGAGATCTCGATATCCGTCGTCCAGATTTCCACCCGGCGTAAATTCTCTTATTCAGTTTTATTTTCCGCGAAATATAGGAATGCACTGTAGAAAGACTGCAAGTTGGGCAGGTGGGGACATACGGCACAGTTTGCAATGAAATATAGGAAGTTAGGCCACAAGAAGGGCCGGCTATTCCAAATATATAGCTACATGAAAAAGCAAGAAAAGATAAAGAAATTATAAGACACTGTACAAGCTCTATAGCGAAATAAAACGTTACAAAGAAAACCCATGAACCATGCAAGAAATGTAGATAAAAAAAAAGACATTCGGTTGCAGTAGTACAGCTACAACACAAGCAGAAAGAGTCATATGACCATAAAGAAAATTATAAATGCGCACAAACCATACAGTTTACAAAGAAGGAATCTAGTAAATGTTCACGAAAAAATCCCGTAGAGCCTTCGGAACTTATTTCTCTGTTAGGGCATGACCAGGGTTCAAGTACTGCTGCACATTGTAAAGGCACTTATATATGAAATGTTCAGACGACTTCGAAGCATATCTCGCTACTGGTCACGTTGCGGGCCCTCAACGTCAACGAGGCAGTGCTCAACAGAACCTTCAGTTTTTCCGCGGTACAGTTATTGAGGTGAGAACCCTTTCTTGCAAGAGGTAAGGTGTGCAGGCTACTTCGTGCCAGTAACGAAATACGTTAGAGAATCACGGAAAGACAACTTTCACTGTTACGTCACTTCGACGCGTGCTCACGCTCAGGTTGCATAGTCCGAAAATAGGGGCAAGTAGATCAGTATAGCTAGTGCCTTGTAACTTCTTTTCAACACTTCAGCCTCCCACTAATATTAGAGCCTCTTAAACCAGATCACTTCTGCGAAAATAATTGGGTAAAAGTAATTCGTCAATACTGCCTCATGACTTCAAGTGTACCAGAGAGCTGGAAGAACACCAACATTATACTAATCCATAAGAAGGGAGACGTTAAAGATTTGAAGATTATAGACCCATTAGCTTGCTTTCAGTATTGTAAAAATATTCACCAAGATAATTTCGAATAGAATCAGGGCAACACTTGACTTCAGTCAACCACGAGAACAGGCTGGCTTCAGAAAGGGATATTCTACGATGGATCATATCCATGTGATCAATCCAATCAGGTAATTGAGAAATCTGTGTAGTACAATCATCCTCTCTAAATGGCTTTCATAGATTATGAAAAGGCATTTGATTTAGTAGAGATACCAGCAGTCATAGATGCATTGCGTAATCAAGGAGTACAGAAGCATACGTGAATATCTTAGCAACATCTACAAGGATTCCACAGCTACCTTGGTTCTCCACAAGAAAAGTAGAAAGATACCTATCAAGAAAGGGGTCAGGCAAGGAGACAATCTCTCCAATGCTATTCACTGCATGCTTAGAAGAAGTATTCAAGCTCTTAGACTGGGCTTAGGAGTGAGGATCAACGGCGAATATCTCAGCCACCTTCGCTTTGCAGATGACATTGTCCTATTCAGCAACAATGGGGATGAATTACAGCAAATGATTGAGGACCTTAACCAAGAAAGTTTAAGAGTGGGGTTGAAGATTAATATGCAGAAGACAAACTAATGTTCAATAACCTGACAAGGGAACAAGAATTCAGGATTGCCAGTCAGCCTCTAGAGTCTGTAAAGGAGTACGTTTATCTAGGTCAACTACTCACAGGGGATCCTGATCATGAGAAAGAAAATTACAGAAGAAAAAAATTGGGTTGGAGTGCATACGGCAGGCATTAGCAAATCCTGACTGCATGGGAGCTTACAACTGTCGTTGAAAGAAAATTGTACAATGATTGCATTCTACCGGTGTTAACATATGGGGCAGAAACTTGGAGGTACCAACAAGCTCGAGAACAAGTTAAGGACCGCAGAAAGAGCAATGGAATGAAAATGTCAGGCCTAGCGTTAAGAGACAGGAAAGAGCAGTGTGGATCAGAGAGCAACTGGGATAGTCCATTTCTAATGGACATTAAGAGAAAAAAAATGGCTGGACAGGCCATGTAATGCATAGGGTAGACAAACCGGTGACCATTAGAATTACAGAATGGGTGCCAAGGGAAGCGCAGTCGAGGACGGCATGCAGAAAACAAAGTAAGGTGATGAAGTTAGGAAATTTGCAGGCGCAAGTCGGAATCAGCTAGCGCAAGACAGTTGTAATTGGAGGTCGCAGGGAGAGGCCTTCGTCCTGCAGTGCACATCAATATAGGCTGATGATGATGACTGTAAGGCAGGCGGAAGGAACCTCTGATTAGTACAGCACCGTACCCAGCCACCACAAGACGTCGCGATTGCCTATTCGTAATGTGTTGTAATCGTTTAACTGACTGACTACTGGCATTTGCTGCGCCGATAAGAAGCACCAAAGTATTTTTTCACCCACTGCAATAGAGCTTGGTTTGCTCTTGTTTAATGCACAGCCATCGTCGTATCATTATAAGGAAAGGGGGGTGCGTTTTAAATTCACGTTGTGCCCGCAGCTGGCAGCCACGGCCGAGACAGCAACGTATTGCTTCCGGTGTGGCGTGTGGACTTGCAACAGATCGCGTGGCACGTTGATGGATGCTTCCGAGCAAAGCGCCTGCTGTTCGCAAGATACACGCAAAGTGCTAAGTGACTCTCTGGCCGAGATGTGTCAGGACGCAAAAAGAATGCGTGCTCTTCCGATTCCCCCCGCGCGCGCGCACACACACACACGCGCGCACACACGCACACGCACACACGGATATGTCCCTGCGTACACGTGAGAGATGCACAAAGAAACGGCAGAGGAAACGCATCCCTTTTTGGCACCAAGTATCAAGACGACTTGATCTCGGCACAACCTGCTGAAGCGGAGGCGACAGCTTGAAATCAGATCGAGCGAAAGCGGGCTCCCAGCAGCAACAAACAAACGGCGAAGAAGAGGCCTAAAAAGAAAGAACGCAACGAGCGATACTACGACCGCCACACGCCAGCCATCCATCATCCCGCCGCCACGGAAAGGGCGAGCGCTCCCCCGAAGAGTGACGTCACAGTACCCGACCGACAAAAGCGCGTGCCACGAAACGTGAGAAACACGCACGTGACCCCGCACACGACCCACACGACAGAATCCCAAGCGCAAACCACGCGAAGCGCCTAACAACCAACCGCAGAGGCCACGGCCCCAGTGGCACCCGAGCTAAGGCCGAACCGAGCCGAGTCCAGCCTAGCGTATACTCTATAGGCTCGAGAGAGAGAGAGAGAGTCCCTAGATGCCGGTCGCTTCCGAAGAGGCACCGCTAGGTCCTAAGCGTCTGGCGGGCTCCTTATCGGCCTGTTTACCGCCAGAGTTGTCAGGGTAGCGATAAGGCGCTCCCGGAACGGCAAGAACAGCCAGCGAGCGGCTTCTTTCCGACGACAGAAGGCCTTGCTTACCCTCTGCGGTCCTTCCCCCAGCAACCACCCCTTCGAAAACCCCCTTCGAAAACCTCTTCAACTCCGTGAAACCAGATGGGCACAACGAAAAACAGTTCGCGTTTCAAATTGCCGTCCTGTGTTCTTACTCAAAACAGTGGCCGCCATGCCTTTTCAAGGCTATAGATCCGCCCGTAACTATAGAACCACTCTCACCCATCGTGGTGGCGTTTTGTGGATTTGGGGTTGCGCAGCTAAGTCCGAAGACATGGGGTCCCATTCCGGCCGATGCGGCTAGATTTCGATGGGGGCAAAATGCAGAAGCGCCCGTGTACAGCGCATTGGTTGCGCGTTAGAGAACTCTCAAGTTGGTCAAAGTTAATCCGGAGTCTGCCACTACGGCGTGCCTCGTAAGCAGATTGTAGTTTAAGCACGTAATACCCCAGAATCAAATTTAACCATTTTCTTCTTCCTCCGTCTCCAACCATGGCTTTCGAAACAGCGTCAAACCAACCATCGTCAAACAGCGTGCCGAAATGGAAACCGAATAACGCAGTAATAACATACCGCGAGATATCAAAATAAAACTCGGGAGCAATATCAAGTCATGGCCGGCGTACTGCGGTTTGAAGCGCAAGTGGTCGATCCCGCAGCACAACATGCAGTCCGCATAGCTGCGACAGTACCTCACCACCTGCGGGGAAAAGAGAGAGAGAGAAAGAGAGAGGGCGATACAGCTTGCGTAAAGGGAACGAGGAGCGCTAGTCGCATTGACGTCACTTTACGCCAATGTCGCCTTTAGGTTGAGCGTTATGATCGGTGGCAGCGCATCGTACGCTTTGCATCACGTCGATGAGAACTCGAGTGATTTCCTTGCATTGGGGGCGCGTTAAGAGACTCCACGTGGTCAAAATTATTCCGGAGCCGGAACTACGGCTTTTTCACGATTAATATATGTTGCTTTGGCACAGTGAGCTTGATTATTCAATACATCGCTCAATCAGCCGATGTCTCTCGACGAAATAACTCGAGTGGCGGTTTGTGAAAAATGATTGATTGATTGATTGTTGGAGTTTTTTTGGCGCAAGGGCCAGATGCGGCCAAAGAGCGCCAAGGCGATGATAATGACGTGTCAGTGGTACATGAATGGTGAATTAGAAGGTGTGGATAAAACAGATGTGGCATGGCTGTAAAGAGGCCTAAAATAGTCGCTGTAAAATGCGTAAAATCTATAGTTACTAAGAATATGGCAATGACTAATGAAGTGTGCTTGGATACGAGGATGCATTGTAAAAGATTGATGATATACTAAGATATGTCAGAGGCTAAACTGAACTATTATCACAGTGGCATCCTCTTGAGAGAGGATGCATTACGTATTTCTTGGGCTGATAACATGCAAGACAACATCATTAAAAAAAGCGAGGACTGTTTGGTAGTGAAAGCGGTTCTTTGCCAAGAACATAGCAGGATGAAGAGGGATAGAACAGCGGTATGCCAGAGGAAATGTTTCTTCCTCTCTCTCTCGGCTTCCTACATTCCAGGAGGACGTGAAGAACGGTGAGCCTCTCGCCACATCTACCACAGGTTGGAGGATCATTACCATTCCATAGAAATTGTGGTACCATATGTGTGTCCTATTCTGAGGCGACAGAATAGGACATCAGTTCGCCGTGTTTTTGATGCAGAGGGCCAGAAACCTAACTGTGGCTTAATCAAGTGAAGCTTATTATTTGTTTGCGCATCCCACAAACGTTGCCAGTAGCTTCGCAGTTTCTTCCGCAAGAAAGTTTCAAATCTGTTACAGGGACAGCAGCGGTAGGATTAATAGCGTGCGATGTTATTGATGTGGCCATTTGATCGGCAAGAACATTACCCTCGATGTCTCTATGCCCAGGCACCCAGCATATTATGATTTTTGTTTAGATGCATAAACAGAGCAGATCAATGAGTAGAGGTCCATAATTACAGGGTGTTTATGTTTTTGCGGCATCATTACGCTTTAACAACGCTTAAAGAGTCGGTAAATATTACAGCCTTTTGGAGTTTCAATCTATCAATGTGTTTCACACCGCCGATAGTACTGCATAGGCCTCTGCCGTAAAGATGCTTGTGTGGGGATAAAGTACATCGGATTCCAAGAAGGACGGACCGACTGCCGCATAGGAAACGCCAGCATGGACTTTGATGCGTCTGTGTAAAATTCAGGGCAAGAGTATTTTGACTTTAGTTCTAAAAATTGCATTTGAATGTGTCTCCTGGCGCGTGTTTTGTGACTTCAATAAACGATGTGCACATTCAACCAGCTGCCACTGCCAAGGCGGTAGCAGCTTCGCTGGAGGCATTAGGCAATGTTCAAGTAGTGCAGCACCCATTTCTTCACTGAGCTTTCTCACGCGTAGCGAGAAGGGCTGCTTCGCGGTTGTCGATTATTAAATAGTGTGCAGATGTGGTATCGTTTATGGTAAAATAGGTAGGATGTGTACGGTTTGAGTTTATTTAAGGAAATATGTAAAGCTGGCATAAGTCCCTGAAGGTGGAGCGACCACACGTTCGCTTCCACATAAAGGCTTTGTACGGGCTTGTCCTGAAGGCCCCAGTCGCGAGGCGGATTCCTAAATGGTGAACAGGATCGCACGAGGCGAGTCCACGTTCCTGCTTTTTGCATACTGGACTCGCCCGCCGCGCCCCCGCCCCGTCATGTGGAGCTGATTTGGGTGCCCGCGCACTGCGGGAATCCTGAAACGAGGCCGCAGACCTCTTAGCCCGAGGTTCTTTAAACCGGGCTCTTGCGGCCTCCGATCCGGGATTCACGAAGGAGCGCGCGCACACTTTCAACGAGCTGACGCATGCCTCCAAGCGGCGCGCCAGCTGTACCCTCCACTGCACGAATCCCTTAGCAATCGACAAGCAACCCTTTGGCGCCAATTACAGACACACACTCTCCCCTCTCCTCTCATTCTTTCTCACTATCACCCACTTTTCCTCACTTCAGCCTGTACTCTCTGTCCGGAACCTCGCGCTTCTGCTCTCCATCTCCTTTCTCATTGCCCGGCGGATCTCCCCCGCGGGGCCTAGAACCCTGAAGACTTGGGAGGACTGGGAGACCCTGCTCCGCTCCGTCCGGAGACCCGTCGTGCAGACCATTGCCACTGACCGGGCTGCCAGCGTTACGGACCGGACTAACATAACCGCTTGAGTGCCGTGGGGTCGTGCGGGGGCCCTGGAGCCTGCGTGCTCCAAACTCCCCAGTCTATATATAAAGTTTTATGATGATGATGATCCAACATTTTTAAAGCGCTGGGTGCAGCAGACTGGTAAACTATCTCCCCGTAGTCAAGTCGTGAGCCGACAAGGCACCTGTAACAAGTTCAAATGCATTCCTGTCACTGCCCCATGTTGTACGCGACAGCAGCTTCAATAAGTTTTCATTGTTTTCAGGCACTTAGCCTTCAAATATTTGATGTGCGGAACGAATGTGAGTTTGAGTCCAATGATGCCTAGAAACTTGTGCTCTTTGCTTACAGGTAATGTGGTACCAGACGCTCAATAGCAGGGTCTGTACTATTCCTCTCTTATTAGTGAAAAGACGCATGTGCTTTTCTGTGGCTAACCTAAAACCGTTTTCATCAGCCCATTTAGCACTTTATTAAGCCATGCTGACATGTCGTTCGCAGACAGCAAAGTTGCACGATTTAAAACCAATCTGGACATCATCTACATATACGAGTAGAACATGGTCGTGGAATAGCCGCGCGTAGAGAATTCATTTTCACATAACAGTGTACAGCTAAGCACACCGCCCTGCGGGACACCAGTTTCCTGGGTGAAAGACCTAGACAAGGCCTGGCCCACCCTTACACGAAAGGTACGGTTAGAAAGGTAGCTTTGCAGAGTACTCAACAGTGTGCCGCGGACACCCATACGGAAAGGTCTCGGATAATACCGAGCGCCATGTGGTGTCATATGCCTTCTCTAATCAAGAAATACGGAGAGAAAAAACTGTTTGTGTATAAGGCATTCCCTTTTGATTGCCTCGATGCGGACCAGGTGGTCTGTAGTCGACCTACCTTCCCGAAGCCACATTGGTAGGATCTCGTTTCCGTTGCTTTCTGGACACAGATAGGCGCCGTTTATCATCTTT